>NC_089820.1:87776999-87934499 GCF_029633855.1 Hoplias malabaricus | reverse complement strand
ACATCCTTAACAATCCGTCCTACATCATCATTCACACAGGCACAAACGACCTCAGAGCAGAGCAGGAGAGGGTAGGAGAGATGGTCTGCAGTGTAGCAAAGAGAGCCGCAGAAACCCACCCTGACGCCAAGGTCATCGTTTCCACTCTGCTGCCTCGCAAAGACTTCCACCCTGACACCATCCACAGAGTGAATGTAGCCATCTCAAGAGGATGCGCCCTCATCCCAAATGTGCACCTGGCCCACCACTCTGGCCTCTCCACACACCACCTCTATGATCACGTCCACTTAAGCAAACATAGCGTCAAAGAGTTTGCCAAAACACTGAAAGACACCGCACTGGGTCGACACACAACGCACACAACGACAAAACACAGAGGAGAGCGTCCGATGACACAGAGCCCTCGGCCACACCATCGCAGCCCACTCCAACCAGCCCAGCGTACTCCAGCAGTCCGACCTACCCACCGGCCCTCACCACCCACAGCAGCGCTACGTCACCCCACTGCCAGCCCGGCACACGCAGCAGGTCGCCCAAACCAACCAGGAAACAGAGACATGACAACCTCACTCTCCCAGCAGCACAGCCCTCAGCAGAGGTACAGCTACGCTGACGCCCTCAGAGGAACACACCGCACTCAAATGGGTGAGATCAAGCAGTTACTGCAGTACATCTGCACCAGACTCATATAAAACTGCACAGACTCACACGAGCCCCAGGAGAAATGCACATCTATAAATGTACATTGTCTATAAGGGTCTTAAATCTTAAAATATAAATCTAAAATGGCTTCACTTTCAATTAGTTCATGGAACATTCAAGGATTGAAATCTTCAGCTTTTGGTTTAAAAAGCTTGAGCAGTGATTTTAAAGAATGTATTAAAAACCTTGACATCGTTATTTTACAGGAGACATGGTGCAAGGCAGATTTCTCTGTACCAAAGGGTACAGAGAAATCATAGTCCCACCACAAAAACTGAGCACAGTTCGCCAAGGAAGATACTCAGGAGGGTTAATCCTCTGGTACAAAGAAAACCTACATCAAAATATACACACATTAAAAACAGGAAAATATTCTATTTGGATTAAAATCAGAAACACAGTAGTCTCTTCACAGAAAGATATATTCCTCTGTGCTATATACATCCCACCCTCAGAGTCCCCGTACTACTCTGAAGACATGTTCTCTGAGTTGGAGAGAGAGGCGTGCCATTTCCAGGCCCAGGGAAATGTGCTCGTCTGTGGGGACCTGAACGCAAGGACAGGGACACTACCAGATTACACACACATACACACAGACAACTTTAATCAAAACAAAATACCTTTCATTAACAATTCTCTGTGCCCCCACAGAAACAACTACGATGGCGTTGTAAACAGAAACGGAAAGGAACTGCTGCAGCTCTGTCAGAGCCTGGGTCTGTACCTGGTCAACGGTAGGACACGAGGGGACTCTTTGGGACGATATACATTTTGCTCACCTCTTGGGAACAGTACAGTAGATTATATGATCACAGATTTAGACCCTTTCTCTCTCAGTGCGTTCACTGTTAAACTACTAACCCCTCTGTCTGACCACAGCCAAATCACTGTGTTCATTAAACGGACAGAGACTAACAGCACCACACACGCACGGCCCAGTGAGCTGTACACCATCCGGAGACCTTACAGATGGGCCCCAAACAGCACCCAAGAGTTCCAGAAAGCAATCGGGCACCAGGAAATTCAAACACTTTTAGACAACTTTCTGGACGCCACCTACACTCACAGTAACGAAGGCGTCGATCTGGCCGTTAGAAACTTTAATTGGATTTTTCACAAAGCAGCTGAAAAGGCAAAACTGAAACTGAAAAGCACATCAAAACCTAACTTCAAAAAAGAAAATGACTGGTTCGACCAAGAATGTCAAAATTTGCGTAAAAAACTTAGACATTTATCAAATCAGAAACACAGAGATCCAAACAACACCCACATACGCCTTCTTTACTGTGAGACACTAAAAACGTATAAACGTACACTCAGAACCAAAAAAGCTCAGTACGCCACAAAGCACCTGGCACTAATCGAGGAGTCCATCAGAACAAACCAGTTCTGGACAAATTGGAAGAACCTAAAAAAGAAAGACTATGAAGAATTGGCGATTCAAAACGGAGAGACATGGACCAACCACTTCCAAACACTCTTCAAAAAAGTAGAATTAGATCCAAATTCTGAACAAAACACAATAAACACAAAACTTGAACAATTAGAAATAGTGATAAAAGAAAACCAGAACCCACTGGACTTCACGATCACTGAGCAGGAGCTTAAAGAGAAAATTAAAAAACTAAAACCAAACAAAGCATCTGGACCTGACGGCATCTTAAACGAGATGCTAAAATGCACCAGTTCAAAATTCCAATTGGCCACTTTAAAGCTGTTTAACCTGGTTCTGAGTGTAGGTCACTTCCCTGAGATCTGGAACCGTGGACTGATAACACCCATCTTTAAATCTGGAGATAAATTCGACCCCAATAACTACCGAGGCATCTGTGTGAACAGTAACCTGGGGAAGTTACTGTGTAGTGTTTTAAACTCCAGATTATTACACTTCCTTATGAAGCACAGTGTCTTGAGTAAGAGTCAGATTGGATTTTTACCAAATCACCGCACGTCTGATCACATTTACACCCTACACGCCCTGATTGATAAATATATTGTCCAAAATAAATCCAAAATATTCGCATGTTTCATTGACTTTAAAAAGGCATTTGATTCCATTTGGCACCAAGGATTATTTTATAAACTTTTACAAAGTGGTGTAGGGGGTAAAGCCTATGATCTGATTAAATCAATGTATACATCAAACAAATGCGGTATAAAAATTGGCCACAAACAAACAAACTCCTTCTCTCAGGAGCGCGGAGTGAGACAGGGCTGCTGCTTAAGCCCAACACTATTTAACATTTATATAAACGAATTGGCCTTGATTCTGGAGCGTTCTGCAGCGCCCGGTCTCACTCTGCACGACTCAGAGATTAAACTCCTGCTCTACGCAGACGACCTGGTTCTGCTGTCCCCCACAGAGCAGGGTCTACAGCAGAACCTGGACCTGCTGGAGCAGTACTGTCAGAACTGGGCCCTGACAGTCAACCTGAAAAAGACAAACACAATGATATTTCAGAAGAGATCCAGATCTCAGGGAGCAACACACACATTTCTATTAGGTACAAACCAAATTAGTCACTGTTCAAACTACAATTATTTAGGCCTCAACATCAGTTCCTCAGGGAACTTCCACCAAGCAGTGAATGAACTGAGAGGAAAAGCACGCAGGGCTTTCTACGCCATAAAACAACACATTCCTGCAGAAATCCCAATCAGAATCTGGCTAAAGCTGTTTGAATCTGTAATTGAACCCATCGCTCTTTATGGCAGTGAAGTGTGGGGTCCGCTCATAAACCAAGACTTTAACAAATGGGACAAACATCCGATTGAGACCCTGCATGCAGAGTTCTGTAAAAGTATTCTAAAGGTGCACAGGAGCACCACGAACAACGCATGCAGGGCAGAATTAGGCCAATATCCATTAATTATAAAGATACAAACAAGGGTGATCAAATTCTGGACACACCTTAAACACAGCGACCCCCACTCGTACCGTTACAAAGCCCTGCAGCACCAAGAGTTGAGCAAAGAACACAGTCCCCTCTCTCAGCTGGTCCTGAGCTACAGTTCACCACCCTCCCTACCACACATTAACACACCCCCACTAACACACACTAACCCTCAATCAGCTCAGGACCAGAACTCAGCAGATCCAATCAGACCCGACCAAATTACTGCACGAATAAAACAACACTACAGACACTATTGGGAAACTCAAACTAAATCACAGAGTAAAATGCAGTGTTATCTGGCCCTAAAGCGGCGGTACACTGTGGCACAGTACCTCAGCACAGTGACTGACCGAGACCTGAGAACCACCCTGACCAGGTACAGACTCAGTCAGCACGGTCTGGCCATAGAGACGGGCAGACACAGACAGACCTGGCTGCCTCAGGAGCAGAGACTCTGCCAGCAGTGCGGCTTCAGTCGACCCGAGACAGAGCTGCACTTCCTCACAGAATGCCCAAAGTACACTGAGCTCCGCAAAGAGTTCTACATTAAATTTAGTGAAATACACCCGTCCTTCACAGCCCTGACCCCCACAGACAGACTCCCGTATCTGCTGGGAGAACAGAGAGAGAGCTGCACTCTCGCAGCCCGATATGTCCTCGCCTGCCATCGCAAAAGGGACAGTGAGTGACCCTGTCAAACACTCAAACACACACACACACACACACACACACACCATATATAACCTTTCCCCCAGTTCCGGTCGCTGTGGTGAATGTTGCCGGGTGTTTCCAAGTTCTAAAAAGTTACCCCCTGTATTTATTTAATTCAATATTTTATTGTTTAATTCAATGTTTATGTTCTTCTTAAATTTTAAATTGTAACCCAGGCTTTGACAATACAAATGTAACTAATTTGTCATGTCAATAAAGCACCTTGAATTGAATTGAATTGAATTGAGAGAGAGAGAGAGAGATACAGACTGAGTGAGAGAGAGAGAGAGATACAGACTGAGTGAGAGAGAGAGAGAGATACAGACTGAGTGAGAGAGAGTGAGTGATACAGACAGAGAGAGTGATACATTCTGAGTGAGAGAGAGAGAGAGAGAGAGCGAGAGATACAGACTGAGTGAGAGAGAGAGAGAGATACAGACTGAGTGAGAGAGAGAGAGAGAGAGAGAGTGATACAGACTGAGTGAGAGAGAGAGAGATACAGACTGAGTGAGAGAGAGAGAGAGAGAGAGAGAGAGAGTGATACAGACTGAGTGAGAGAGAGAGAGTGATACAGACTGAGTGAGAGAGAGATACAGATTCAGAGAGAAAAGTCTGTCTCTCCTTGTTCCCAAACTCACAGAGAATCTCCACAACAAACTGGACCCTGTTACGACCCGCGATGTTAGAAACTACGCAGCTGTACTGTCCACTGTCCTGCAGACGCACGTCTTCAATCTCGAGAAACCGTCCACCTCCGAACCCGACCTCCAAACTGGACAAGGACGAGAGCTGTGTTATTAACCCTGTCACATTCTCACTCTCACTAAAGAGTAACCGCATCGGTCCGGCACCTGAAGCGCAACGTCCTCTTTAAACCAGCCAACCTCGGCCAAGCCGTCACCGTCCATCTGACACTGCAGAGTCAGCCGGCCTCGGACCGGCACCGACACGGTTCTGATGTCACTGGATCCAGTGGGCGGGACTGAGGACAGACAGACACAGAGCTAAAGAACCACAGCGAAACCAGGACTCTCTCTCTCTCATCGGTCAGAGAGCAAACTGACCAACAGAACTTACGCACAACTCGCACCCAGTGACTCCTCACGTCTTCACCTGCCACACTGCTCGCCACACAGGTGTACAACCCAGCATCGGCTACCTGAGACACACACACACACTTTATATCTCACACACACACACTTTCTCTCTCACACACACACACACACACACAGACATGCACTTTATATTTCACACACACACCACACTCTTTATATCTCACTCTCACAGACACACACACCACACTCTTTATATCTCACTCTCACACACACACACACTCTTTATATCTCACTCTCACACACACTTTATATCTCACTCTCACACACACCACACTCTTTATATCTCACTCTCACACACACTTTATATCTCACTCTCACACACACCACACTCTTTATATCTCACACACACACACTTTCTCTCTCACACACACACACACACACACACAGACATGCACTTTATATTTCACACACACACCACACTCTTTATATCTCACTCTCACACACACACACACACCACACTCTTTATATCTCACTCTCACACACACTTTATATCTCACACACACACACACACCCCACACTCTTTATATCTCACTCTCACACACACTTTATATCTCACACACACACACCACACTCTTTATATCTCACTCACACACACAGACCTGAACTCTGTGGATTTTAAGGATTTGTCCATTTTGCTGCACCACAGCAGGACTGTCCTCTAGGGGGCGTCCCTCCTTTAACCAACTCAGGGTGGGAGGCGGGACCCCTTCAGCCGAACATTCCAGCTCCAGATCAGTGTCCACTGCAACCAACCGGGGCTCCGTCCCCAGCGTCGGACCCCGTATCCTCGGGGGCTCTGAAGGAGCATCATCAAAGAATCCCAGAATTAATCAAATAGTTCATTAATGAACCTAAACATCAAAGTAAGAGGGGGTTACAAGGGTCAGACAGAGGGGCTCAAAAACAATAACCTACTCCACCTCTGACCTGACGACCTCTTCACCTCCACCCACCTGACAGTCTCAACTTTACCCACCCCCACTCCTCCAACTAATCCCAGCCCGCTGTAGTGGACCCAACCACCCCCACCACCTACCGGACCCTGAGGGGTTCTGGTATCGGTACCTAACACAGTGAGGTTGAAGGTTTTGGTGCTGCTGCCGGCCGAGTTCCTGGCCACACAGCTGTAGAGTCCGGCGTCTAAGTGAGTCACGTTCGGCAGCTGGAGCTGCGTGTGCGGACCGCCCAGCGGCTGGGGGCGGGCAGAGGGAAGGGTCCTATCATCCCTCAGCCAAGTCAGTGTCGGAGGGGGGACACCATGAGCTTCACAGCTCTGAGTCACCAATGACCCCAGAACCACACTCACCTGCTCGGGGGGCTCGGTCCGGTCAACTGCGGGGGACTCTGGGGACACACGAAACAGAGACATCTCATAGTACACACAGAGCTGAGAATCAGTGCTCAAAATATTAATCCATCCATTCATTCACTCATCCTTCAATTCATCCTTTCATTTATTCATTCATTCATCCCAGTGAAGGAACCAGATGCCTAAGATGCCCCCACACCAATCACACCCTGGTACACACACACACACACACACACACACACACTGCAGGTTCTGATGTTGTTGCCATGGTTGGTGAGAGAAGCAACTGCTCAATAGTTACTGACAATATGGTGAAAAGTGGGAAATCCTCACTGTGGACGTTGAGTCTGAAGGTGCGCTCCACCTGTCCGGCCAGATTAGTCACTCTGCAGGTGTAACTCCCACTGTCAGATATCTGCACACATCACCCAACATCCAGATCAGCATTCATCCTAAAGTTTTCTCAGGTAGCTCACCTGTGTAGCTCGGAGGTGGATTTTGCTCATCTGTGTAAACTCTGAGATGGTGTTAGCTCACCTGTGTAAATTCTGATGTGGAGTAAGCTCACCTGTGTAAACTCTGAGGTGGATTTAGCTCACCTGTGTAAACTCTGAGGTGGAGTTAGCTCACCTGTGTAACTCTGATCTGTTGTTAGCTCAACTGTGTAACTCTGAGGTGGAGTTAGCTCACCTGTGTTACACTGAGGTGGATTTTGCTCACATGTGTAAACTCTGAGATAGTGTTAGCTTACCTGTGTAAATTCTGAGGTGGAGTTAGCTCACCTGTGTAAATACTGATGTGGGGTTAGCTTACATGTGTAAACTCTGAGGTGGATTTAGCTCACATATGTATATTCTGATCTGTTATTAGCTCACCTGTGTATCTCTGAGGTGGTGTTAGCTCACCTGTGTATCTCTGGGGTGGTGTTAGCTCACCTGTGTATCTCTGAGGTGGTGTTAGCTCACATGTGTAAACTCTGATCTGTTGTTAGCTCACCTGTGTAACTCTGATCTGTTGTTAGCTCACCCGTGTATCTCTGAGATTGTGTTAGCTCACCTGTGTAAAATTCTGAGGTGGAGTTAGCTCACCTGTGTAAACTCTGAGGTGGAGTTAGCTCACCTGTGTAAAATTCTGAGGTGGAGTTAGCTCACCTGTGTAAACTCTGAGGTGGATTTAGCTCACATATGTAAACTCTGAGGTGGATTTAGCTCACATATGTAAATTCTGATCTGTTATTAGCTCACCTGTGTATCTCTGAGGTGGTGTTAGCTCATCTGTGTAACTCTGATCTGTTATTAGCTCACCTGTGTATCTCTGAGGTGGTGTTAGCTCACCTGTGTATCTCTGAGGTGGTGTTAGCTCACATGTGTAAACTCTGATCTGTTGTTAGCTCACCCGTGTATCTCTGAGATTGTGTTAGCTCACATGTTTAACTCTGAGGTGGTGTTAGCCCAGCTGTGTAATTCTGATGTGGTGTTAGTTCACCTGTGTAACTCTGAGGTGGTGTTAGCTCACCTGTGTATCTCTGAGGTGGTGTTAGCTCACCTGTGTATCTCTGAGGTGGTGTTAGCTCACCTGTGTATCTCTGAGGTGGTGTTAGCTCACCTGTGTATCTCTGAGGTGGTGTTAGCTCACCTGTGTATCTCTGAGGTGGTGTTAGCTCACATGTGTAAACTCTGATCTGTTGTTAGCTCACCCGTGTATCTCTGAGATTGTGTTAGCTCAGCTGTGTATCTCTGAGGTGGTGTTAGCTCACCTGTGTATCTCTGAGGTGGTGTTAGCTCACCTGTGTATCTCTGAGGTGGTGTTAGCTCACATGTGTAAACTCTGATCTGTTGTTAGCTCACCCGTGTATCTCTGAGATTGTGTTAGCTCAGCTGTGTATCTCTGAGGTGGTGTTAGCTCACCTGTGTATCTCTGAGGTGGTGTTAGCTCACCTGTGTATCTCTGAGGTGGTGTTAGCTCACATGTGTAAACTCTGATCTGTTGTTAGCTCACCCGTGTATCTCTGAGATTGTGTTAGCTCAGCTGTGTATCTCTGAGGTGGTGTTAGCTCATCTGTGTATCTCTGAGGTGGTGTTAGCTCACCTGTGTATCTCTGAGGTGGTGTTAGCTCACCTGTGTATCTCTGAGGTGGTGTTAGCTCACCTGTGTATCTCTGAGGTGGTGTTAGCTCACCTGTGTATCTCTGAGGTGGTGTTAGCTCACATGTGTAAACTCTGATCTGTTGTTAGCTCACCTGTGTATCTCTGAGATTGTGTTAGCTCAGCTGTGTAAATCTGAGGTGGTGTTAGCTCACGTGTGTAACTCTGATCTGTTGTTAGCTCACCTGTGTATCTCTGAGATTGTGTTAGCTCACCTGTGTAACTCTGAGGTGGTGTTAGTTCACATGTGTAAACTCTGATCTGTTGTTAGCTCACCTGTGTAAACTCTGAGGTGGTGTTAGCTCACATGTGTAATTCTGAGGTGGTGTTAGCTCACATGTTTAACTCTGAGGTGGTGTTAGCCCAGCTGTGTAATTCTGATGTGGTGTTAGTTCACCTGTGTAACTCTGAGGTGGTGTTAGCTCACCTGTGTAACTCTGAGGTGGTGTTAGCACACCTGTCTAAATCTGGTAAAGAGACTTGCCTGTACTTGCTAAATCCTGAGCTGATGCTGAGGTCCGCTGTGAGTGTCCAGCTGCTGACCATTGTGGTACCACGTGACCTGAGGGTCCGGAACCCCCCGAGCCTCACAGCGCAGAGTAACCTCTGACCCCAGCTGAGGGGTCATGACCTCAGAGCCAAAGTTAGGGAGCAAGGTGGGCGGGGCTAAGACAGACAGCAGAAAGACTGAATCATGAACATGTCACACTCCAGGAAGAGGATGCAGCGAATCAGAAATAGGAACATTAAGAATGTAATATGATGGAAATGTGAGAACCATAAACATTCAGCAGGATGCTCCTCTGGACGTATCCGGCCATGTTGGTTGCTGTGCAGACATATTGACCTCCATCCTCTGGCTGAACCCTGGGAAAATTCAGCACCTCACCACCTTCAGGTTTAAAGGAAATGTACAGTGTTATATTTCTGCTGTACAAAAAAATCACAAAACCTGGTTCTGATCCCAGTCCTCTGTCCCTCACCTGGAAGTATGTGGACACCTGAACCAAACTGTAGCAGCTGTCCGTCTCGTGTCCAAATAATCTCAGCCTCCGGAAACGCTTCCACCTCACACAGCAGAGAGACCTCGTGTCCCTCCACCACAGCAACCTCCTCTTCAGCCTCGCCCATAATCCTTGGCCGGACTAGAGACGCAGGCAGAGACGCACTTCACTAAACAGGTCTAACTTCATTAAAATCTGAGCACAGCATCCCCTGGGAACTAAGGGACACAGTTCCTCTGTTCTTCATATTTAAAATGAGTATGATAGATCTGTTTGACCTTGCACCGAGAGACGGTAGAGTTTCTGCACAGTTTCAGCTTTATTCTCCGCAACACACAGATATCCAGCCACATCAGACAGCTGCACGCCTATGATCTACACGAAAACATTTACAGGAGTGAGATTTTCCCTTTCCACATTAAACATGCACCAAATCTAAAACCCAATCCCAGTTTTGCTCTCAGTCTGAAACACCACTGCTGCGCTCGCCGTTCCTAACCCTGCGAGCGTGGCTCTAACCTGCAGCACTTTTCCATTCTCCTGAATGTGGATGTTCTTCTGGTGGCTGTGGAAAGGAACGCCATCTCGAAACCAGGACACTGACGGAGACGGGGATCCTCTGACATCGCAGTGCAGCAGCACAGTGGAGTTGACCACAGCAGGAACGTCCTCCACAAACTCATCTGAACTTCCAGAAATCTCTGGAGGAACTAAAAAGGAATCAAAACAACTTCCAAAATGAACAAAAGAGACCTTATTGCACCATCAGTGGATCACCCTCGAACATCAGAAAACAAACATGTTCAACTCATACTGATAACTTCCACATGAAAGGTCATCTGATCTTCTCCAGCCTCGTTCACTGCCTGACAGGTATACATCCCTCCATCCTCCACCTGGACACTGGGGATCTGCAGCACCTGCCCACCTTAAAAACAAAGAGTACAGAGTTGGCATAAAGATGACACAACCCCCCACTTCAGTGGAATGAAATTTCTGTGACGTGTTTGGTCCAAACTCCACAAGCCCCACAGCAGCATTTTCCCCGACCCTCCGCCTGACCCAGGGCACACAGCAGTGAGGAGTGAGGCACAGAAGCTCTGGTTTTTAGCTGTTTTTGCTCAATTCTCTTTCTTCTCCTTGTGTCTGTTTTGCTGAGTTTAACCTCGTCTTTGCGCTCTCACATAAACGCATGTCCAGAGCTGTGATTGGACAGACTCAGACGAGGGGGCGGGTCGATTCAGAACGACTTGTTTTATACCATGTTTTCTGACTTAGGCAGAAGACAGAAAACTGACTTGGGTCTTGTTTCACTTAAAGCTAAGACTGGAGCAACGTTTTCTCTTTTCCTAGATTTGGATAAAAGTTCTGAATTAACTGCAGTATCTCCACTGACATTTTATGAAGAGCAATAAACAGAGCATCAGTTTAATAATAATAATAATAATAATAATAATAATAATAATCTGTAAATATTCTTCTGCTAAATGCTGTAAATATAAATATAATAATCATCATCATTATAATACATTATATTTATGTAGTGACATTGGCATTATTTCTTTGGTGGATGAAGGCTGTTAATAATATAATAGAATTAATAGAAGTCTTCATAAGAACTTCATGAAGCAGCTCACCTGCGAGAAGCAGGGCTCCATCAGTGGCATCCAGCTGTTGGCCACCTTTAAACCAACAAAGATGAGCAGGAGGAACTGCGTTACTTTCACATGACAGACTGACCGGATGCCCCAAAATCACCTCTGTTTTCTCCATCATATCTTCCCGTCTTTCTCTCCACATCTCCTCATCATCTCGCTGCCCCAGCATCCACTCTGATGCCCTGGAGCTTGTACAGTAAAAAACTGGAGGAACTGCAGGAAGAACAGAGTAGAAATGAAGAAGCAGCTGCTAAAGCCCAGGAGGGCCATGGAGAAAGGTGGAGAGCGATATTTACTCTGGACGCTGACGTTGAAGTCCCTCCTGTCCTCTCTAGCTGAGTTAGAAAATATACAAGTGTATCAACCTTCGTCCTCCAGAGAAACCTTCTCAATCTTCAGCAGGGGACCTTCAGCAAAGTCCAAGACCTGCAGAACACACCGGAAAAAACATGTAAATAAATAAAAAAGATAGACATGAGCTTGGAAAATAAACCAAGGTGTACCTGTCCATCTTTGAGCCACTGTGTGGTGGGCTCTGTGGGTCCTTTGGCGAAGCAGGATAACATTAGTGTTTGGTTAATTCTCACATTCTGGTGTCCTTTGAAACCTGGAGACGGCGAGTCTTGGATCTGAGGAGGAACTGGACAGAACCGGAGACCGTTTTATTGCATGTCTGCACAGCTCGGGTCTGAGAGTTTAAAGTGAAGCGTTGAGAGGGTCTTACCCAGAATATTCAGGGTGTAGTGAGCGAGTGCAGTTCCAGCAGGATTGGTGGCCCTGCAGGTGTAAGTTCCTGCATCTTCTCTGTGAGACACTTCCACTCGTAACGTCTGTCCCCCCGCTGAGATCCTGAGCCGAGGACTGGACACAATGACCCTGCCGTTCTTCAGCCAGGTCACGGTGGGCTCAGGTTTCCCCTCAGAGTCACAGCGAAGAACCGTGGAGGAACCCAGCACTGTGCTTACCTCAGAGCTCCCCGTGAGGACAGAGGGGGGAACTGTACAAGACCAGACACTGTTTAGAGACTCTTAACCACCGAGACCACAACGAAACACATGACTAAGTTCTGCATCTCAGCATGAACCCCCTACTTTCTGGATCTAGTTTCCTACCTAAGTGTAAACAATACAGCAAACAAAACTGTAACAATACTGTAAACAATTAAACAACACAAACATTCCTGCAAACAACACTGTAAACAAACCAGTAACATTCACACTGTGAACAAATCTGTAAACAATACTGTAAACAACACAGTAACAATCCTGTAAATAACTGTAAACAACACTGTAAACAAATCTGTAACAATCCTGAACTAAACAGTAACATTCCTGTAAACATCTGTACACAAAACTGTAAACAAAACTGCAACATTCTAGTAAATAACACTTTAAACATCTCTGTAAACAAAACTGTATCATTCCTGTAAACAATACTGTAAATATTACTGTAAACAACAATGGAAACAAAACTGTAACCAACTATGAAAAACACTGTAAACAACACTCTGAACATTAAACTGTAAATAACACTGTAAACACTGTGTGTGAGAGTGTGTGTGAGTGTGTGAACATGTAACAACACTGTAAACAAACCTGTAAACCTCACTGTAAACAAAACAAACATTCTGTAAGCAACACTTTAAACTATACTCTAAACAAAACTAACATTCCTGTAAACACCACAGTAAAAAAACTAACATTACTGCAAACACTGTAAACAAAACTATCATTCCTGTAAACACTACTGTAAACAAAACAAACATTCCTGCAAACACTATAAACAAAACTGCAACATTCCTGTAAACATCACTGTAAACAAAACTAACATTCCTGCAAACACCACTGTAAAAAATAACATTCCTGCAAACACTGTAAGCAAAATTAACATTCCTGTAAACACCACTGTAAACAAAACTAACATTCCTGCAAACACTGTAAACAAAACTATCATTCCTATAAAAACCACTGTAAACAAAACTAACATTCCTGTGAACACCACTGTATACAACCTGACATTCTTGTAAACAACACTATACATATAACAGTAAACAACACTGTAAAATTTGTAATCAACTAAACAACACTAACATTCTTGTACACAACACTGTAAATATAACTGTAAACAAAACTGTAAACAACTAAACAACACTAACTTTCCTGTAAACAACACTGTTAACCCATGTAAACAAATCTGTAAATAACACCATAATCAAAACTGTAACATTCCTGTAAACAACACTATAAACAAAACTAGCATTCCTGTAAACATTGCTGTAAACAACTATAAATAAAACTGTAAACAACACTGTGAACATTCCTGTAAACACATTAAACTGTACTGACTCGTCCTGCCCCCTTAGAAAGACCCCACCCACTAATACCAAACCCCACCTAGTATATTTACTACTCCCCCTCCTTAGAAAGACCCCACCCACTAATACCAAACCCTATCTAGCATACTGACTCCACTCCCTCATTATAAAGACCCCACCCACTAATACCAAACCCCACCTAGTATACTGACTCCTCCGCCTCCTTAGAAAGACCCCACCCACTAATACCAAACCCCACCTAGTATATTTACTCCTCCCCCTCCTTAGAAAGACCCCACCCACTAATACCAAACCCTATCTAGCATACTGACTCCACTCCCTCATTATAAAGACCCCACCCACTAATACCAAACCCCACCTAGTATACTGACTCCTCCGCCTCCTTAGAAAGACCCCACCCACTAATACCAAACCCCACCTAGTATATTTACTCCTCCCCCTCCTTAGAAAGACCCCGCCCACTAATACCAAACACCACTTAGAATACTGACTCCTCCCCCTCCTTAGAAAGACCCCACCCACACATACCTAAGCCCCCTGTAATCCTCTAATGCTTGTTTAAAGTTCACACCCCAGATGGTGAACTTGAATCCAATTTTTTTAAACCAGAAATAAAAACAGAATCCTCTGTTTAACTCTTTTAGAGGAAGAAAGGAAATACACTCAGCAGCTGGAGGAAACATTCCATTTCTCCAGCTGTTCACATCAGAAAGGTTCAAAAAAGAGAAAGAGAGAGTGAGAGTGAGAATGAGAGAGAGAGGAAGAGTATAAAAGGTAAAACACTCACTGATAGCTCTCTTCCGCTTTGATAATCACTCCATCTTTAGTGAGAGAGAGTTTAAAGGGCAGATCACTCTCCACTGAGCAGCGAATCAGAACCAAATCCAGAACCACAACACTGACCAGAACATCTGGAACACTCACCACTGGAGCCTCTGCAGAGAGAAAGATGGCACATCTGTCTACTGTCTTTTAATCAGACTTCTCTGTCTCCACCTCTCCTGTCTCACAGTGACACTCCCGGACCCCACCCCTCACTCCCGTACAGAGCGATGGGCCGGACCCCACCCCTCATTCCCGTACAGAGTGACGGGCTGGAACCCATTCCTCACTCCCATCCAGAGCGACAGGCCGGACCCCACCCTTCAATCTCGTATAGAGCGATGGGCCGGACCCCATCCCACAGGAGGGAGGACAAGGACATAGGAGGGGACATGAGGGAAGACGAGGACAGAGAAGGGGACAGGAGGGAGGACGAGGACAGAGGAGGAGACATGAGGGAAGACGAAGACAGAGAAGGGGACAGGAGGGAGGACGAGGACATAGGAGGGGACAGGAGGGAGAACAAGGACATAGGAGGGGACAGGAGGGAGGAGGGGACAGGAGGAAAGAGGAGTGGACAGGATGAAGAACGGGGAAGATGAGGATGGGGACATGTCTTGCCTGGGCTGATGCATGAGACTGGGGACAGTCTCCGGAAGTCGTATCCCCTTTCGTCTTTTCCAAGAATCTTATGGAAAAAGGCCTGAGATGGTGTCCAGAATTCTGTAACGGTCCACAGCCCAGCAGCTCCTCCGTCAGTGGGAAATGGCACCAAGAAAAAATGCAGGGAACATCCCTTTGTGTTCAGCAACTCCAGACCACTGACAACACCCGGAGGTGACAGACCAGGAGATTTCAGCAGAACATGCACTGGAACACCTATGGAACACAGGAACGCCATTAGCACAGGCATAAACACAAACACCGACATAAACACAAACATAAACAATGACAAAAACATGAACACAAACACTGACATAAACAATGACATAAATACAAACATAAACAATAACATTAACAATGACAACACAAACAAACACACATAAACACAGACATAAACACAAGCACAAATATAAATACAAAAACTGACATAAACCCAAACAAAAACACAAATACTGACATAAACACAAACTTAAACACCAACATAAACTCAAACACTGACATAAATACAAACATAAACCCCAACACTTCCATAAACAGTTACAATGACAACTCAAAAAACACAAACATAAACACAAACAAACATAAGTATGAACATAAACACCAACATCATAAACAGAAACACTGACATAAACACAAACATAAACACCAACATCATAAACTCAAACACAAACATAAACACTAACATTATAAAAAATACTGACATAAACACAAACATAAGCACTAACATCATAAACTCAAACACTGACATAAACTCAAACAAAAACACCAACATCATAAACTCAAATACTGACATAAACACAAACATAAACACCAACATCATAAACTCAAATACTGACATAAACACAAACACAAACATAAACACCAACATCATAAACTCAAACACTGACATAAACATAAACACAAACAAAAACATCTTAAACTCAAACACTGACATAAACACAAACATAAACACCAACATCATAAACTTAAACACTGACATAAACACAAACACCAACATCATAAACTCAAATACTGACCTAAACACAAACACAAACAAAAACACCAACACCATAAACTCAAACACTGACATAAACACAAACATAAACAACAACATCATAAACTCAAACACTGACAGGGAAGCAGACAGACAGACAAAGAGAGAGATAAAGAGAGAGAGAGAGAGAGAGAGAGAGAGAGAGAGAGAGAGAGAGAGAGAGAGAGAGACAGACTGAGAGAGAGACAAAGAGAGAGATATAGAAAGAGAGACAGACAGAGAGAGAGACAGTGAAAGAGAGTGACAGACAGACAGACAGACAGAGAGAGAAAGGGAAAGAGAGAGAGAGAGAGAGAGAGAGAGACAGACAGACAGAGAGAGAGAGACTCAAAGACTCAAAACCAGCCAAAAAACACATGACAAACCACACACCCTTTCAGAAACTAGACCCGCCCACCCTGGAACTGGACCCGCCCACCCTGAACCTGGACCTTCTGAAATGGAGATGGGAACCACAACATCAGAATTCAAGCCCACTCAAACCCAACCACAGTCTGACCACTTTGAATTAGGACCTTCCTCTTCCAAAAGCAGACCCACTCAATCTGGCCCAGAATTCCCCCTCCTCGAAACACAACCCAGCCACTCTGAGCCACAATGCACCCACTCAGAAGTACAACCCTCCCACTCCAAAACAGAGGCAGACGACAAACTGAATCCCATCCCCGCAGACACGGACGTAGTGATACTAATAAACTCTAATGGAAAATTCCTAAATGCAGAACAGCTCTTCCCAGGATATAAAACTGCCAAAGTTTGGTGCCCCAGAACAAAAGATGCTTTCCGGCTTCTCACCCATGCCATCACAAGTGAGCCCCGCCATATCATCATCCACACTGGCACGAATGATCTAAGGGCACAGCAGGAGAGAGTAGCAGAGAGCGTAAGGAGAGTAGCAGAGACTGCCACCCAGACCTTCCCCTCCACCAAAATCACAGTCTCCACCCTCCTGCCCCGGAGAGACTTCCACCCTGCAAGCATCCACCGAATAAACGCAGAAAACTCCCATGGATGTGCCCTAATGCCCAATGTACATCTTGGCAACAGCACTGTCTCACTGTCTCTCTCAGTGCATTCACCGTCAAACCACTAAACCCTCTGTCTGACCACAGCCAAATCACAGTGTTCCTCAGAAAGACAGAGACTATCAGCACTGTACACACACAGCCCAGTGAGCTGTACAAACACACACTCAGAATCAAAAAAGCACAATACACACACACACAACTGACACTAATTGAGGAGTCCATAAATACAAATAGGAGTAGTATATATCCTACACCTTCTGTCAAACACCTCTGTGAATGATTTATGACCCCTTGATTTATGACCCCTGATTTATGACCTAGGTGACAGGTCAGTACAGGATGTCCTTATATGGGCTTCCCCTCACACCTACTCCCCACCCCTGACACCCTCACACCCCCAACATGTGGGGTGGGTTGTGCTTGCATGTGGTATTTAAAATGACCCTGGTGGATTTCTATGGCTAAACGCTTTTTAAAATGTCTACAGTGTGTGTAAATCAGTCTCTTTTAAGAGTATCTACAGTTACACCAACTATTAGTTCTGAAACCAACGTTGCTTTTGCGCCAAGGAAGAAACAGCGTGGTAAAGCAATTGGTAGCAGCCCTCGCGAATATTTTAGGGGTGTTAAAATTAACCTGTTTGATTCTCAGGCTTATGACGTTTGTGGGATGGTCAAAAGTGGATCAACGCCTTCCAGTGATGTCTGTTAAAAGAAACATAAGCCGGCACTGAAACCACACAAAGTCAAGACACGAACAACACGCAAGCCATCATGTTTGAGGACATTCTTCCAGCAGACCATCCCGACACCCGTGGACCTATGTGGTGTGGAAATTATCGACTGTCGGACATTGAATATACGCCGATTGACACGGGTCGTGGGTTTGTAAACTACAGCTATGGTGAATCGACGGCAGTTGCCAAAGCGGTATCAGACAACAGTTTGTTGGGTCAATATGGTGATGATCTCAGTTGTGTGGACATTGCGAACCCGCATGTTTTTCGACAAGACCCGGTGGATGATTTGGCAACGTTGATGGCTAGACAACTGACAATCGCTGAAGCTCCTGAAGACAACGCTATATCTGCTCCGATTGATGTGGTGGACGGGCAAGTAAGCTCTACGGCGCTAAAACTGATAAAGTCCACTGTCGTTGTAATCCTACAACACATCATAAACAACAAGCTGAAGGAAACATGTCTTGGTTGTGAAGTGGATCACCCTAGTCAACTTCGACATTCGTGTCTGTTTGAACCTTATATCTTCTTTTTTGAAAAATACTATAAAGATATAACAAGGACATTGTTCACGCCCACCTTAAAACATGCCATAGCTGGGCTTCTAAAGTGTTTTGGAATAGAACTACCCCTTCTAAAAATTCAAGGATGTGTTGAAACAGTCGTCTGTGAATTACAATGCGAGCCGTACATTGTGGAAAAGCTGCAGGAACTAAGAGAAAGCCTGATTGATCAAACCTCTGAACAGTTTGTCAGCGATGCCGTTGACTGTTGGGGAGGTGATTCAAAGACTTGCAGAGCTATTTAAGTGAAAATGGGGATAGTTTGCGGACACCAAAGTCTGTCAAAGCGTGTGCTGAAACACCGTGTGAACTGCGAATTGACACGTTTGTTGTATAAATGTATTGACGATAGTGTGGATGATTTTACACTTATTAATAGTGCGCATGATGTCAATGTTAAACGTTTACAAAATTTCAAGAATCAAATGAATATTGTTAAATCAACATCGCATGATTGGTGTCACTTGACACAGTTATGTATAGATTCTGATGAATCAACCCTTGTGACTATTAGTAAATTACTGTCTCTCATGCCTAAGAGTGAAAATGTGGTATAAATTGGTTATGCGCTTTGTCTATGTACATATATAATAGACATTTGTGTGATAAAACTTTCAACAAAGAAACCAATTGATGTTTGTAAAGTGATTGAAACATTTGTTGAATATCTAGTTGAGAAAAATGTAGATGTGTGTGCAAACTTTTTAGATTTCATCGATGCATTGTGAATAAAACAGTCAAACAAATAAATCTGGGGTCATTATTTTCAACAATGTCATCTATCGACACATCAAATCTTATGAGAACGGTATATTACACGCCGTCTAATTCTGGTTCATTAGGCGGTAAAAATCGTTTGAAACGGGGTGATTTAGAGAATACAGGATTGTGTCTGTCTGATCAACAGGTTTCAGACTGGTTAGCTGGAGAGGATGCATACACACTCCACAAACCCATACGACATAATTACAAAAGCAACCGGGTTATAGTATATGGCATTGACGCTCAATTCCAAGCTGATCTTGTTGATATGAGTGCGTATTCTAGGGAAAATGACGGATATAAATATATGTTGACATGTATTGACGTGTTCAGCAAATATGCGTGGGCTCGACTGTTAAAAAATAAGTCAGGTTTAGAAGTCTCAAAGGCATTTGCGAACATATTAGAAGAAGGCAGAGTTCCTCAAAAGTTACAGACTGACAGGGGTAAAGAGTTTTTCAACAAACATTTTCAAAAATTAGTATCGAAAAACAAAATCAAACATTTTGCTACAGGTAGTGAGCTAAAAGCCAGTGTCATAGAACGGTTTAATAGAACGCTAAAAAGTCGTATGTGGCGTTATCTAACAGCTGTAAACTCCAAAAGGTACATTGATGTTTTACAAGATATTATGAGCGGTTACAACAATAGTTACCACTGTAGTATCAAAACAAAGCCAGCTGATGTGACGAAAGAAAACGAATCTAGCGTGTTTAAAACGCTGTATGGTGTGAGAAACAAATTAGACAAGAAAACCATATTTAAGTACAAGACTGGTGACGTTGTGCGTATTTCTAAAGTCAGGTGTCCGTTTACAAAGGGGTATGAGGAGAACTATACACAGGAGTTTTTCACTATATCAGACTGTATCCGACGACAACCACCCGTTTATAAATTGAAAGATTATGACGGTGACATTATACATGGCCGTTTCTATGAAGAAGAGTTTCAAAAAATCCGCATGTCTACAGAAAAAGCATTCAAAGTTGAAAAAATTTTGGATAAAAAAAAAACAGGGTAAAAAAACAATGGTTTTAGTGAAATGGTTAGGTTGGCCGTCAAAATTTAACAGCTGGGTTCCTGAAAATGATGTTGTGGACATACAAAGGCCTTAAAAGGTTTTGTACTTTGTGAACTAGTTCATTTACATCAAAGGACAAATATGGGGGACAATGGTTTTTGCGTCACACTGCCGAGCAATTCGTCTATGTCGGTGTACCCCGATAATCAAATTTCTAATTATAGAACAAAACTAGCGAAACCAATCGATCTGAAAGGTGATTGGGAAGCAGGGGTGATAGAGTTTCAATACCCACGAACGTGGACAACCTTTTGTGAGCTAGATGCCACATTTAGCGTAATTGATAAAAAATCGGGCAAAACAACACAAATAACACTACCTACAGGGTATTATAACCATATACCGGCATTAGTTGCTGAGATTAATATCCATCTAGCAGACCATTCAATAGGTCTTGTTTATGACCAAATAAGTCACAGGTTGTTTATTAAGACGTTATCTGATATCGGTTTGATACTTAATGGTAAACTAGCCATCATCTTGGGTTTTAAACCGGGTGTGATACTAGAGTGTGTAGTTAAAAAAAATGACCCGGATGTCGTACAGAAAGAGTACGCGCCACACCCTGTCGACATCTATGGTGGTTTCTACTCAATGTTTGTTTACACAGACATTGTTGATTACCAATTAATTGGAGACAGTTTTGTACCCCTGTTAAGATGTGTACATATATCAGGGAACAACCATGATATTGTCACAGTTAGATACAGTAAGCCGCACTACGTGTCGACAAGGTCAGGACCCCCACAAAATCACAGATAAACGATATCGCTATAGAAGTGAAAACCGATCAGAACCAGCACGTACATTTTTCTTATGGGAACGTGGTTGTAAAGCTACACTTTAGACCTGTAAAACAAGGAATTAGGTTTTGAAATGGAATCTTTCAACAGCCTGGCCATGGATCCTGAACGTTACGTTTCTTACTATCAAAGTCAGGCCGGAGGCCACATGCCCGACTATACAGGTAGCCCAACAATGTATGGTGCGGGATTTGGTGTGATTTTTAGAAATTTATTCAAAATGGCTATACCGTTGTTCAAGAAGGGTTTTAATATAGCCAAACCACATCTGAAAACAGCTGCTAAAAACATTGTAAGCGATGTTGTCAGTAGCGGTCTGACGCGTATGATGGCACACAATCAAGATGGGTCGGGCATGTTGGTGATGGCTCGAAAATCTGTGAAACGACCCCCTGGTAAGAGGCGTGGCCGTCCTGCTAAGAAAACCAAGCTTGAGATGAAAAAACACATAGTGTCAAAAAGAAGGAGTAAGGGGAAGCAGACAACAACCTCGACCTGTAGGAAACCTGTTAAAACCATTTTCTAATCATGGCTCTACTTCATCGCATGTCTGAGGAGTGTATTAAATCAGAACTGGACTTGTTTACAGTACCTTTAACACAAACCGCTATTGAGAAAAACACTTATGTCGAAATTCCGCTGCTGTCAGCAATATCCGACACTGCCCCACTGGAGTTTTTCATAGCTGGCCATGGTGAAGATTATATGGATCTAAATAACACACTATTATACCTTCGTCTTAAAATCACAAAACCTGACGGAAGCGACATTGATGACGGAGCCGCTGTGGGGTTGATAAACTATCCTGGAGCTACAATATTTTCACAGGTCGACGTGTCCCTAGGAGACAGGCTGGTATCACAGAGTTCAAGTACCTACCCATACCGTAGCATGATAGAATGTCTCGCCAACTATGGTCGGGACACCCTGGAAACTGTCTTCTCTGCAGGCCTCTTCTATCTGGACACTGCAGGGCATATGGATGAAACAAACCCCGCAAGGAACAATCGCGGTTTGGCAAAGAGAGCCGCATTTACAAACGCTAGTATTGTGGTAGAACTGCTGACCCCGATTCATAGCGACATATTTTTTCAGGAGAAATTGATTCTTAACGGTGTTGATATAAAAATTCGCATGACACATAATAAGGATGATTTCTGTCTAATGCGGCATGGCGCGTTAGCATACAAAGTGAATATTCTCTCTGCTTCATTATTTGTCAAAAAAGTATCTGTGTCACCAGCTGTAAGGTTGGGTCATGCCCAGACATTGTTGTCAACAACGGCTAAATATCCCATTGACAGAGTGTGTCTAAAAAATTTTTCCATACCCGCTGGAACATGTGTTTCTAACCAAGAAAATTTGTTCTTGGGGACTCTACCTAAGTCTATGATAATAGCCATGGTTGATAATGATGCATTCACAGTCGCCTATAATAAAAACCCCTTCGCGTTTAAACATTACAACTTGGAGTTTCTTGCGGTCTATTTAGACGGCCAGCAATTTCCAGCCAAACCACACCAACCCGATTTCCACACTGGTTCCGCCGTGCGCGAATTCTTCCAGTTAGCGCTTGCATCTGGAAGTCTTCTGAAAAACCAGGCATTGCCAATTGATAGGCA
Organism: Hoplias malabaricus; assembly: GCF_029633855.1. Lineage (NCBI taxonomy): Eukaryota > Metazoa > Chordata > Actinopteri > Characiformes > Erythrinidae > Hoplias > Hoplias malabaricus. The sequence goes on along the minus strand of NC_089820.1, from coordinate 87,911,508 downwards.
GGATTTCCTACAGGGCTACACTCTGTATGCGTTTAATCTCACACCTGATGAAGAATGCGGTCAACATGTTTCTTTGGTCAAATCAGGTAATATTAGACTGGAGGCCCGTTTCAGACAGCCGCTCCCGCATACTGTAAATTTGGTTGCGTATGCTGTTTTTGACAGCATCATTGAAATCTCTAACCGAAGACAAGTTTTAGTGGATTTTTACTAATGAATACGTTGGAGCTGTCTGCTGTAATGGACAAAGTGGCTGTTAACACACATTTTCTCGGTGTGTTAGCATGTGACCAATTACCAACAAATGGTATATGGAAATTACCTGTGACGGCTATTGTCAATACACACTCATCTGATCTTCCTGGCGAACATTGGCTTGCTATCTACATAAGTGAAGACCGTGTCGGGTGTTTTTTTGACAGTTTTGGAAATGCACCTACCTATGACAAGTTCCCTAAAATTATTAGTGATTTCCTTAAAACAACAAGGTATTCTACCAGACAAGTTCAAGATTTTACATCAACCACATGCGGTCAACATTGTGTGTTTTTTCTATACCACATGGTTAGACTGTGTAATTATGAAGAAGTGATGTCAAAATATGGTTTTAATTTAACTAAAAATGACAATATGGTTTCAGCCTTTGTGAAACATTTGTATCCGTGTGTTTGTAAGAACAGGTAGTTTATTTGTATACAACATGTTCAAAAAGGAGAGATGTTTATTGTATAGCCATGTGTAGTGTAAAGCTGACAAATAAAAACACTCATTTTCAAAAAGATTTTCAACTCCAGTTCGTTTATTTACAAATATACATGTAACAATAATAAAACAACAAATGACAGTTTTTCAAACAATGTGAAAAATATTCAAAACAATCAAGTAAACAAAACAATCACACATCAGATAAAATAAAAATAAAATATATAACAATTAGAAGTTTAACCAAACACTTCTGTCTAAAACGGGGGAGAGAAATCTGGGGTGTTCAACACTCTTAACAGGCGATTGCAAAGTGTCTTTCACTGGTGTAGCATAATCAGCAGACTTTTTATTTTTTAACAAATTAATTTTTTGTCTGACAAACTTATTTGGTATGGTAGAAAGAGGTATGTTTAAAACATCAAAAGCCTCTAGAAACTCGCTCCACTCCCGAGGTCTACGATCATCGCTAACACGGTGTGCGGCGGTGATGCTTTTCACCAAGTCCAGAATATGTGACCCTGGGATCGTACGTCCATTTAAGACAAATTCTCCTAATTCATTCCAGGAAGACACATCTTTTGATTTAGACATTGTATCTAAAACATACTGAACATTCTGTCTGCTTCGCGAAGATACATTTCTAAGAACATCATCGGTTATGGAATGTTACCAGTCTGATCGACAACATTTATTTCCTTATTAACAGTATCCGCAGGCGGCAATGACAATGTTAAAGTATTGGTCTCCATATCACCATGTTTAGCGATGGTTAAATATCTCTGTAACACGGATGTATAAAGTTTGGCCTTCTCGTGGGGGTCGAGATCCCTCCTGGCCAAAATATCTCTGATCGACATGTCCAAATCATTTTCTACAATTTGTCGGACAGCGCCCCGTCTGTTATCACTCTTTAACTTATCCAACTGGTGCTGAGGTACCAAAAATAATTTTTCAGCGTACTCCATGTCTTCAGTTTATCTCGCCACTATCAAGCTTGCTATAAATGGTAAAGCAACGCTTAACAATGGTAAAAGAAAGCCGCCTTTCTGATTAATTATTTTCTTTTTCCGTGAAACACCAACCTTTTTATTTGTGATAAATTTAATTTCAGACTTCTTCTTCTTTAACTCACGATATTGTGTTGATGTGAGAGGCATGGTGCCATTAAGAACATTAAGGGCAACCTCGCACAGAGTTAAGATAAGTTCTTTAGACGCCGTTTGTAAAATAACACGTCTCTGTGCTGGTGTGGCTTTAAATAAAAGTTTAAGAAGCGGTAGGTTTCTATATAGTCTGTCCGACATACTGATCTATCTGCGTATTTTCGGAATGTAAACAACAGGCGTGTTTGAAAGCAGATCTGTTCTGAGACGAAAGTTTTCAGGAGTCTTAGCTTTATAATCAATTAAAAGGTGACCGAACGGCTTGCTAACAGCGTTTTGAAAACATTCCATGAAAAATTTGGTGTTGCCGGGGTACATCTGTCTACCTAATACACAAACCTGATTGTTGTCTCTAGGATTTTTAAATAATATGAGATAGTTTGTGTTCAAACTAATTGTCCTACTAGACTTTCCTTGAAAAAACAAATTTTGCATTAAGTAAATGGCACTTAAATTTCTGTGATGTACATACTGTGTAAACACTTTTTCCACTTCGGCATTATTGCTGGCATCTTTCATAACATCATCAATTATTAACAAATTATTTCTGTTAAGCGGTAAAAGTGTGTCATCACATAGCGACGTTGGTATCCCTTGAACAAAAATAATATTTCTTATCTTTAACATTTCATCATAAAGAGGTTGCCAGCAGTCATAAATGTATACTATATTTTCTATTTTATTTGAAATCAACTCATCAGAACGCTCAATCAACTGTTTTACAAAAAAAGTTTTTCCGGAATTTGATGGTCCGCTTATTACACACGAAAATGGGTGTTGTAATCTAAAATCAAACCCGTCAACATCTATCACACCTCGACCGTCTTTAGTACCCATAAGGAAGTGTTGAAAAATCAGGCAACAGGACACGTTTGTTGTACACAACTTTAAACCGCTTCACTACTGATTTGTTTTTCAGCGTGTATGTGCAAGTATGTGTCGGCTAGTATCGCGATTCGTCACATAATTATCAAAAAGGTCAATAAGTGTGTCGAGTCTAATAACTTTTGAGTTTTCAGAATTTAGCGTAATGCCCTTTGCTTTCATGCATGTTTTACCGCCAGCTGTAAGAAAGCTGTACGTCTTAGGACCTCCCGAGCAGAACTCTGTAATGTAATCACTACCACCAATCTCGTCTGTCAAATCGCCTAAATAAGGCCCCAGAGGGGGTTCCCAATCACCAACCTGTCTCCCAATTTATCCATTAGATTATACAATTCTAAACGAGCGTGAGCTGTTGTAAATGCGCCGAGGAATACATTAATATTGCGTGTTGGACAGCTGTCTCCAGCCGAATAGCACCACTGAATCAATGCTGCGGTGTCGGACACAAACGAAAAGTGTTTAACCTCATAGCCGTCACCAAAGATGTGTTGTGAAAACTGTTCAGGGTCCGTTAACCCTTTAGACACGGGCAGGTTTTCCCTCATTGAAAAACGCCCCCACAAGCTGTTTAACAACAATTTGTTAATAGAGCGACGCGCCTGGTTAAGGCATATCTTGTCAGGATTCAGTTGGATATTTTCCTTTTCAAAATAATCCCTGATGTATTTGGCCCTCTCTTCCTCTGTGACAGCATGTGCTGGATAACCACTGGCCTCCTGCTTGTACTGTAAAAACGTCTTTACATACTCGCAGAACAACGTCTCTGAACTGTCTGGGAAATGCCAAACTTCGTGGATTTTTGCAACTACATACCCTTTCTCAACAGCCTTCACTAGTTCAATACTGACCCATGACCCCGTTATAGATCTCTCTTCATCACTATGCATACACGAACGCAACTGGTTTTCGTGCTCGGCACATGTGCGGCACAGCGGGAACATTAACTTTCCATTACAACGGTATGGTAAAACAGGGTGGAGGAGTTTTCTTGGCGGATATACTGTTGCCTTGACTAGACCATAGTAATCCTCAAGAGGTTGAAAGTCTTTGAAAAATATTTGGGGGTGCCCTACCGGGTATTTCTTCCGGGCCTGGCAGAATGGGTACAAGCTTGTGAAGTCCAAATATCTAATCTTCTCACCCTCCTTTGCTTTGTAATACAAATTATACGCATTTGTTCGACCACCAAAAAGTGCGTCTCTTGGTTTGAGCCTTTCAGGAGCTGTGTAATTAGAAATGAACGTGGCAACATCCAAATCATCCCTCTTAGCAGATGCCCACTGACATTCCCACATCACTTCAACTTCTAGACCATATGCACGAACAAGCGTCTCCACCTTGGTATCAAACCGCATTCGCAAATCTCCATACAAGACCTTTGACATAGGATGGCACTGGTTCGTGTTGTAACGACATTCATGACCATGATGCATGCAACCATTAAATTCTAAAGCTTTTCGCACACCATCTTTTTCATAATAACCATCCACATAATATGCGCCAAACTTCATTTCCCCGTGAGTTAAAGCGTGGTGCACATCAACATCTCTTGCATGCTTAACATACTCAAGCCATTCAATAGAGACGTTAGAGAATGTCTTGTGCTGGTTAATGTATGCGTTGTTGTGTGTCAGCGCCAGTGTGTCTTTTGGTAGAAAATGTGTTTTGTATACTGCCATACAACATGATGCTAATGTCGTATAATTAAACGGGTCTAGCTTTGTGCACTGAATGAATTCTTCGCGATACTTGATACATGCTTCGCGCAGTAAAACAACGTCGTTCCTGCCGTAAACATACAACTCCTTTTGGAAGTCAAAAACACCGTTTGAGACTGTGTCGTACCATTCGTCAAACTCTTTTTTGCCTTTGTCGTTCATAGTGTCATAACCATAAAAACCCTTTTCAGGGTATGGCCCCACATAGTTCTCATTTTGTTTTAAATTGAATTTGTGTGGGAAATGTCCTTTCTCGGAGCATGTTAGATTTAAGGCTGATGTTGTTTTAGCCAAACGCATTGGAATGAATGAATATGAGTCTATGTAACGTTGTTTGTATGTTTCATCATACATGGAGATCAGTCTACACCCCATCATGGTGATTTTGACAGCGACACCCACACTAGAAAAATATTCCAATAATAGAAAATTGTCAAAACCGGCCGCATTGTGTGCTAACCATGTGTACCCTTGATATTTGAGCTGTCTAAACTTTCTCATAAGCCTTTCTATGCAGTCAGACCCTTCTGCAGTGAATTCTGTACCATCATATGTAATAGCGCAGACAAAATTAGCTTCATGCTTTCCATTTTCAAAGCGTGTCTCAAAGTCGAAAAAGATGTAGGAATTACTGGGTTCTTTTATTTTGATCGGCTGTATGTAACATTCATGTGTGGTGTCCGATATTAAATCTTCACCACAATGAACACAACGACCCGACATACACTTGTGGGGTTTTGGTTTTATTAAACTTACGTGATAACGATGGCCACATTTTTTGCAATACTTAGTTAGATCGCATGAGGATGCTATCACCCCTGTAATAGACTGTTGTTTTTGTTTCTTATGCTGCTCATAGCAATAGACAGACTTGCAGTAACGCGAACAGTCATCACAATATTTCACACGCCTGGGGTGTTTGTGACACATCGCAACTATATTTACAGCTATGATCTCTGGCGTTAGTGTAGCCCGTATAACAAAACGTGCAAACATGCGGCACCCCCATGAACGCTTTCAAATTTTTTACCAAATAATAATGACCGTCATGGAGGTACAGAAACGCAGTCTTGGTATGTGGTTTGTCTTTGGTTTGGTACTTTTCTAATTTACCCGAACGACTCTTGTGGAACACAACTATTTTAATACTATACTTATATTCAAAACGACCAATATCATTAAAACCTACACTATGGTGTTGTAAAAAAAAACAAAACAATTTTATTACTTTATGTTAGTGGACAAATATCCTTAAATGATTAGTTAAAATTAAGCATTTATAATTGTGTGAAATCTTGTATTTTATGTACTCAGATGAATGATTAACCAGTATTTTAACCATGCATTTAAACAGAATCTGCACACTAACTGGCATGCTGACTCAGTATTTACACCTTTCTAAATTCTTAGACTTCTAACATTGAACAGATCTGCACTTAGGCTTGTAGTATAAATTACAAGTGTTAGTTAGGACAGTTGAACTTTAGGGCATCTCAGTGACCTTAAGTCCATTAGTGACCCCTCTGAATCTTGGTGACAGAAAAGGAATGTGGGTAATAAAACCTACAGAGTCAGAAGGGCATGATGAGTGTTTTGGGGTCATAGGTGCATGTGAAACTTGCACGGAGAAACCTGAGTACTAACATGTCTAATTATGCATATTAATATATGTTAATCAGCCAGAAACGCCTTGCCAGTAGGGTATACGTCATTTGGGGTATAAAACTGTGGAGTCAGATGGGAAGGTCAGAACTTTGCGTGGAAGGGCACTAGGTTGCGTTTCTTATGTATTAGTTCTCCTGGATCCAGTATTAAAATAAATACTTTGATTTGCTTTGAACTTCACTCGACTGGTCTTTGTAAAACTTCCGGAACGAGCACGCCTCCCTCGGGAGAGAGGGTGTATTTTGGATATTTTGGAGATCTTCTAAATTTTAATTAATTTGGGAACGGTCTAAAAAGACCATTAATTCTTCAATGGTCACGTGTGTAGCCAATGTTTATCTGTATCTGTTCGGCTATAGGTTCTAACGTGTTATGTGGTACATGCGGATTCAGAAAAAGAGCAATGCAGATTGCAAAACACAGATTGTTTGAGATGTTTGTTGGACAGAAAAGATTCAGTCTGTTCCTTTTGATCACCTGATCGTGTGCTAGGTCACGCACCTTACGACGAACACCACCATTTTTACCCACGACTATCGAGACAGTCAGCGCCAAACTCTCATCCGTTTTAATACTGTTGTTGCTCTGCATAACCCTTTCAATAGCGTCTGAAAATCTGTCTACACTGTAACCGTCCCTTGAAAACAACACCGTGTTTACATCAGATGTTAAACTACTACCTCTTAGGGTGATGTCGATAACACCGCCATCACCAGCCAAGACCCTGGAGAATGACACAATTTCTGACAACACATCGTGTATATAGGACGTGTATGAAGCTATGTCTGTGGATGGTGCGTCATGTAAATTCAGCATCCGGTGAAGCACAACGCTGTTAAACCGATTCCTAGACACTATGGTATAATCGTCTACAACACCACCATTTCTCACCAATTCTGCTATATTACCGTCAGATAAACCAAAGTTAGGAGCTGTTGGGTCAAATGCTGAATGTCTAGGTGTTGTCACACCGCTACCTGTTTGTTCATTGTTTATGTGTTGTGTATTATTTTGAATATCATTTTCTAGGTCTGCTATAGCCATGTCGCATTCTTCGATAAGACAGTGTAGTTTTTCACTTGGAGACAACCGCCCCCAAGCATCATATGTTGCGTCATCACATGCAAAATCTGTTGATTGTTCGCCACTACTATCATATCTACAACGCTTAACCGGTTGTGTATGTGATGCTTGTCTTGTGTTTGTTAACCATTCATCCGGTGTAGTTTGTAATAATCCATATGCGTTACTACTGTTATCGCTGTCTTGTATGTCTATGTCTTGTTGATTTTTACTAAACGATTCAATAGCCGTATCACATTCGTCCATAAGACAAAGCATTTTTTCACTCGGAGACAACTGTTTCCACGCTTCATATATTGGGTCATCACATGCAAAATCTGTCGATTGGCTGTAGCTATTGTTATTATTACAAGGATTTGTCGGATGTGTTTGTGATGTTTGACTAGTGTTTGTCAACCATTCGTCCAGTGTAGTTTGTAATAAGCCATGTGCGTTACTGTTATTGCTGTCTTGTATGTCTACGTCTTGCTGGTTATTACTAAGCGATTCAATACCCATATCACATTCGTCCATAAGACACACCATTTTTTCACTCGGAGACAACTGTTTCCACGCTTCATATATTGGGTCATCACGCGCAAAATCTGTAGATGCCATGACTGTTTAGACCTATTTGGTTTTCGATACACAAATTGTTGGTTTTTAAATGTCAATGGTTTAAAATAATGCTATTACTTTTGAATGTACGTTAATGATTTGATTTATTTAACACATACTTGAAAAAAAAACCACAGTATATTATTAACACAATAATAATAATAATAACAATTATAATATTAACTATTATTATCTACAAGACGGCCCTGCAACAGGGATCCGTGTTGATTTTTTTAACTGCAAAAGTCTGTTTAATTTATACAACAATTCTAACGCTGTTTCACTGTGCGCAACCTGTTTCTTACACAAACCATGAATATCCTTAACTAAATTGGTATTAGCTGTTTGTTCTTTACACAAGGCTTCAATACGTTCAACCTGTTTCTGAATAATATTGTCACGCCTGCGGTTTAAAGCAGCCTGCCTACGCTGTTCAATAGAGATTTTAGCGATCTCCTGTGACATCTGTCTCATCAACGTTATAAGCTCAACAGGGTTGTTAGCGCAATTACAACCCCCCACCTGGTTTTGTTGTTGTTGTTGTTGTTGTTCGTGATCTTGATTGGATTTTATTTCATCCGTAACAGAGTCCCCAGGTTCGATCAGAGCATCATTTAACACATCATTCGGCACAACAGCAGCACCGTTGTCCTCCTTTACTGTAAAGCTGTTATCATTCCATGTTTTAATTAACTCATCAGACCATCCAGCGGCGCACAGACCAGGATCAACACAGTCCTCATACACCGACAGATCGAAAATGTCCAAATCTATGAACAGATCAAATAATGAAACACTCGTTAACACACAAACCTCATGTTATAAATAATACAAATAATATTTAATTGTGTTTTTATTACCGTTTTATTTGTGGATATCGTCCAATCTAAGACGTTTACCACTACTTGAGCGCGATGTTTGAGCACCACCAGATCCAAAACTACCACGTTTTCCTTGTGGAACAGGCACCCTGATGTCCCTTGGGACGCTTTGATTGGATCGGGTAGGACTGCTTGTTAAACACGGTGTAAATGTTTGCGGCGCTTGGTCGTTGCTGGCGTACGTAGCATCCAATGGTTCAACAGCGGCAGAGGTGCCGGGAACAACTTCAAACCCTGGCGGTGTTAAGAGATTTGTTTCTTCAACCAAACGTGTCAACCCTACTACAGAGAACATATAAATTACACACTATTGCGCCACACAATCAAAATATAACACCATGAGTTATAAGATGTATCAGACAACCTACCAAGAGGATTTAAATACCCCGTAGCATCCACAGTTTCTGAAGAAATGAAAAAATAATCTCATGAATAACAACTAAAATCAAAAAAGACACATAAAATAATAAAGAGCAGAGTCATACCTTCACAAAGTTGTGATAAACCTTCAATGCTCCTAATGGCACGGATGGTTTCTAACTCAGATGTACCTAGACAAGATAAACCCTGTTAAGTGGGTAAGAAAATATTATATCACCGAAATTCTGACAAAAAATTAGGTAGAAATCTGTAGTTTAACACTTACCGAGAATGTAGGACTCCATTGCGACTTCCAAATAGTGTCGGTATAGGCTTTCTCACAAACACAGGATTCAAGTTAACTATATATACATGGGGGCTGTGGGTGTGTCAGGGGTGTGGTGTGGGTGTGAGGGGAAACCCATATAAGGGCATCCTGTACTGACCTGTCAGTCATAAGCCCGAGAATCAAACTGGTTAATTTTAACACCCCTAAAATATTCGCGAGGGCTGCTACCAAATGCTTTACCACGCCGTTTCTTCCTTGGCGCAAAAGCAACGTTGGTTTCAGAACTAATAGTTGGTGTAACTGTAGATTCTCTCAAAAGAGACTGATTTACACACACTGTAGACATTTTAAAAAGCGTTTAGCCATAGAAATCCACCAGGGTCATTTTAAATACCACATGCAAGCACAACCACCCCAACATGTTGGGGGGTGTGAGGGTGTCAGGGGGTGGGGTGTAGGTGTGAGGGGAAGCCCATATAAGGACATCCTGTACTGACCTGTCACCTGGGTCATAAATCAGGGGTCATAAATCATGGGGTCATAAATCATTCACAGAGGTGTTTGACAGAAGGTGTAGTATATATACTACTAAAGTATGACTACAAAACTAAAAGTACTTGACAATTTTGGCCACCTTACCTCAAGTCCTCTCATAGGACTTCTGAAAGAACACATACAACTCAAGAAGCCCCAAGTAGGCCACAATTTCCAACAGGTATTTTTGAGTCAAAGCAACACCACCAAATCAGATTTTCTGAGAACTCAACCAAACATACCCAATTACCAAAGGTCTAGACTGTATACAATCAAGCAACTCTGCAATCCAATACCCACCTTAGCAAACAGCTAACAGCCTTAGCAAACAACTAACCTCAGAAGAGCACAAAACTATCAAGTTACAATCACACAGCCAACAATTAGATCAAGACAAGCCCCCACTTGCTACGTACCACTAGCCAACCCCTTTTCACCATGAAATTGTCTAGAGGAAAGAAGGGTAACTAGTGTCCCTAGCCTAAAGGCTATGTGTTGCAAGTACCACAATATGAAAATAAGGTGTTGAAAGCTATTGTGATGAAATGAGAACTCGGGAGGGTTCACTCTTCTTACCCAAAGATCATCGAAGAACCCAAGCGCTGACTCCATGATCGACCAGCCCAAGCATGTAGAGATTATTCAAAAGGGTAGGTAGTAATCTGGAGGTGCAACAGTTTCCAGAGCACTAGAGAAAAATCGGCCCCAAAACTTCCACCATCTTATATATATCCAAAACGACGCTCCGGTATCTGGCCTCCAATACCAGAGGTCCTCCCCTTTAAAGACTCCACTTCAAGATCTCAAGAAAAGTAAGACCCCCCCTAGTGGCTGGAGTGTGTATTGTGGGAGTCAAGTGTCTATCCCAGTGCACCTAGTTTAGAAGAATCTATATTCAACACAATTGACTCTATTGAGAGAAAATCCCAGTTACGAAAATAATCACACCCCTGTGTAAGTCAAGGCCTCCTTAATCAACAACATTTTTATTTTGTCAATAAGGTCCATACCACACTTCTGACATATTTCAAAAAATATCACCATTTAATATTCTAAACATGTACATAAACAAATGCATACATTTTCAAATGACCTTGCCTTTTCCCCACAGATGTCAAATAGAAATCAGAAGAATATCTATTAAACATACCTGAAAACCTGATTTTGGTGGCCTTAAAAAGTACACTTACCCTATAATATAGCGTGATTCATATATCAAAGTATATGATCACATTCTAAAGTGATGATAGAAACATTTTACTTCTCAACCTCTTAAGTAGACTAAGTAATTATTCAAATTTCAAAATTTAACGACCTGGCTATTAGCTCAGACATTACATAATGTGGGTTAAAGGCTAACTAGAACACTTGCTATTCATCATAATGACACGTTGGCTAGCTGCAGCAAACATTAGAAAAGTAAGCCTAATGCAATAAAAAGTTTTGATGACTTTGTTCACTTGAGATGGCTAAAGAAAAAAAACACAAACTTCAAACAAAATGACTGTTACCAACCTGACATGGCGCGCGCTCCTCTGCTCTTTGGGGCTTGAAAAATCCAGAATCCAATAGCTGCTAATCACAACGTATTAGTTGACTGCACAAACTTCTTGTCACACAGCCCACAACACCAACTCACGTTTTTCAGAACAAATTCAAAAAAGCCACACCGAATTTCAGCTGTCTAAAATGCTTCATGAAGGCTGTGGTAAATTCAAAGACTGCCCATTACCACTGCTGCAATGCCCATTATCACAAGTGTCTGTGGTGCTGCATCAGCATTCATCCTCCATCAGTTCAACATTTTTTTTCCCCTCGTGTAAGACACCTCTGGATTGATATCTTGTTTGGAAAAAAAATAAATAAATACACACACACACACATTATATTTATTAATTATATTCTTATTGAAAGATGATACAGTAAATATATTAAAAATATTTCAGTGCAAGATAGTTTTCTGGTTCAACTTACAATGAACACTAACTATACAACTTTGCTATAAAAACTTTATCATGGAGGTAGTTTAGACCACAGTTCTAAAAAAAATATCACTCAACACTAAACACACCCTTGTATTTACAGAAACTTTACAGAAAAAGCTAAACTTTTTAAGAAATATAATTTTGTTTAAAAATTTCTACAAAAAATTTCTTAAAATTGTGTTATTTGTGTTTGGTAGATTATTTCCTGGTTGTAACAATGCTTCTGGGCAATAAATCTTATACAGTTGGAAAGCCTGTTAAATGATGCCACATTTACCTTTTAAAGAGGCGCAACCCACATTCTCAGCTCTACTGCTTATCCCACAAATGCATGTTCCTTACAAATGTGGCACCGTTTAAAGGGGAAATTAACAGGCTTTCCAACGGTATGAGATATACTGCCAATAAGCATTGTTACAACAAAAAAAATAATCTACCAAACACAAATTTCCTTACTTTTTGTGCTATGTTTATTTTTATAAGATACTCCTTACAGTTATTTGACATTATTTCATTTGCATTTTGCCAGTCTTTGCTTTCATTATTGTTTTTTGGATTTTGCTGATAAGGTCTTTTGCTTCTGGAATCTCTCCAGAGTCTGCTTCATGGTTTGCTTGAGTTTTGACAGAAGTTTCAAGGGTGGGTTGGTCTTAGAAGACTACATTCACAGTGAATCTCCTTTGGTCATCGATTTTGGACTTACAGGTGCTCTGAAACCTCCTCTGGGACCTAGCCATGACCACCCCACCTCTAAATGGGACAAGCTTTTTTCCCCATACACAGCATCAGGTTAATTATCACTGTTCTGTATTAACCCTGTCATACTACCATAGCTACAGCTTTTTTAGTTAGCTTTCTAGTAACCGCCAACACGCTGTCTGTCGCTGGGTTCTCTTGCCTGACCCGTGGAAGCTTTTTTCGCAGGACAAATTTGCCCATTCTTTACCATGACCCTACTAACCTCTGTATTTTTTTGTTCCCTTTGTCTGCTTTTCTTTCTCCTGTCTCTCTCTCATGCTTTGAAATGTCCTGCTGCTCTCCAGGTGTTGCCCTGATCCAGGCCCCTGTGTATCCTGTACAAGATCCCGGCCTTGTCTCATCTACACTATCATGCTTGGCCATGCTGTTTTACCTCAGATTAACTCTGCACCTACTTTTAAATCACACAGAATCCCTGATCACCTTCTCCTTCCTCAGACTCATACATCACTAATATACTACATTTACATTACTATAACCCCTTCATCTGTCATCATTTCACTTTTACTTCTGTTCTGTTCTCTGTTGTGTCTCCGGTGTGGACCCGAGGAGGATGGGTTCCCCGTATGAGTCTTGGTTCCTTCCAAGGTTTCTTCCTCGTGTGCTGAGGGAGTTTTCCCTTGCCACTGTTGCCCCTGGCTTGCTCATAGGAGGCTTGGACCCGGATCTCTGTAAAGCTGCTTTGTGACGACTTTTTGTTGTGAAAAGCGCTATATAAATAAAATTTGATTTGATTTGAATTAAATTTTAGTATTAAATAGCTGTTACAAACATTATAATAAATAGCTGAATGGTCTGAAGATATTGCAGATGCTCATATTTCGTCCCTGTGTGTTTTTTCTCCATTCAGTTGACTAGAATTTTAAAAGGCTTATATTAGTGATTTGTGCGAAATCGTTATGGTCTTGCTTAATGTAATTATTATACTGTCTAGATAAAGTTTTATACAGTTTCTTGTGTTGTCAAATATGCATTTTTTTCAACACATATATATATATATATAGCAGGAAGTTAAAAAAAACAGAAGTTTAAAAAAGTGCAGGAACATATGTTTGCAATCTGGAATAAAGAATACAAAACATAAATTAATTGTTATACTGACACAATTCCCAAAGTTAAAAGTCTGCATATTAAATACCAAACAGAATGTTATTTTCAAAACACACACAGTGTGTATATATATATATATATATATATATATATATATATATATATATGCCATAGCAAAACTAGCACTAAATGTTAATCCATATTTACAAGCACAATACTGGAGTTTTGGAGTTCTTTTTTAAATGCTGAAGCAGTTACTGTTTGTTCTTGTTTCATCAGAAAATAACTGTCACTCTGTTTAAGGTGAAACATGAGAAATTTTAACTGGATGCTAGCTAACATTAGCAGACGCTAACATACAAATATACTGTAAAAAAATAATAATAAAATAACTATTAAAATTTAAGCAGTACATTTCTTCGTAGATGTCTTTCAGTAACTGTAAAACATTTATTTAAATTATTTGCAATTTGCTAAGACACATGGAAGACCTTTACATCCTGAGGTAGTGATAGCTTACAACCCGGTCTCACACCTACTCGTGATATAGTCACATATATAGGAGACTGCACAGTGTGAGTGAATAGTGATGTTTGTTTGTTATAAAATTATGAAAAGCTTTAGAGCATGTTATGAATTCAGTTATATAATAATATGCATGTTTACAAATTTTAAGGTACTAAACACCAGTTTTTTTATTGTGAAACATAAACTTCCAGTTGCTATGGGGATCAGCTTACTAGTATTGCTGTCTTCACACTGCTCACGTAGGGCTCAACGTAGCCACAGGTCAGCGCTTAGCTCACTATGTTATGAATAATTCAGATGAAACGTAGGGACTACGTTCACAAATGATTTATGTTTCGTGTCAGCTACAGGGTGTGATGTAAATCCTATCATTAATATGTAAGTACGCCCGGATTTGAGGCCTCCCATTGGCGAAAACCTTAAGAAGCGTGTAAACGTGTCAATTTTGGTCACGTTATCACGACAAAATTTTACGTGTCAACACGCAAATTTTTAATAACGTGTTAACGAGCATGTGTTCACACGTTTAGAGCCCAACGGCGTTCTATAAGAGACCAACCCCATTCCATACACCTGGACCCCCATGACTGCTGACGAAGTGACACTGAGCCTGCTGTGGGCCAGCGCTGTTTTCTGACTGTGACTCTGAGTGTAGTCAATTCACAAAAAACATTATAAGAACACAGTACCAAAGCATGGCTCAATGTTGCATGTAGGTATTTTAGTATTGAATTCCTCTGTTTTTTCTTTCATTTGTTTTAAATTATGCTTCAAAGGAATACATCTACAAATGAGTATGTGCAAGTGTGTAAAGCTCTGATATTTAAGTACCCTTTTCTGAAGGAAAATGAGGGGAATGGATGTGTCAGTTAATTCTAATAGTGAAAATTACTTTATTGTTGTTTTTATACTTGTTCTTGTATAATTTAATTTGGAAACAAGTTATTTTCATTTTAAATGGCTTGGCCTGCTCTATAAGGGTGTAGAATTACATGAGGTTTCGTAGTTACGGCTGGTAAAATGTAGCGCGGATAAGCCCGTTGCTGTGGGTAGACAAGGTGCACTATATTCTGAAGCAACTTTGCGGTTTTATAAGGGTTGTATTTTTGGTTGTACACAAGGGACCAAAACTTGCTATATGTTGCTGAACAGCTTTTGATTTGCTCTACAACATTTCTTGTCGACTTTTCTTAGTAAGATAGGGATATCCAAACTCAGATATTTCTGTAATGGTAATTTTTATATGTCTCTGTTGAAAGAACTTGTCTGCTTGTTTGTCTGTATATTCATTTCTAATCATCAACAGAACTCAAAAACTAAGTGTATGTCAGGTCAGCTCGAGGTCAATGCTTTATTAGAACAAACCACATCTTGTATATCAAACTGAGATGTCTCTAAGGAAACTAAGCTTGCAGAAACATCGAGTGATTATCTTATGGTTATGACGTATAAACTACCTATATAAATATCTCTGTGAAAACATCTTCTTTGTCCACATTCACATAGTACTCTCTGTTATTGTATGTTGACCACCTTAAGGTTAAATAAACTACTTTCTGATTCCAAATGCTCTGTTAGATTTCAATTCTTAATACTTGTACTTATTTTCTCCATCACAATTTCAAAAATACATATCAAATTCAAATGTGTACACAGTACACATTTTAAAATGCTTGTGACAATGATACATGTGTACGTTGAACGTTTTCAAATCTATGCCTTCTTTTTTGTACAAGACTCTGTGTATAATCAGTAATGTTGGAATTAAAATGTCCAAAATTGGAATAATCTGAAATATGTAACATGGAAAAGGTTAAGTACTAGCTGCCTGAGTACCATTTTCAAATGACCAATCATATGTTGCATTAACGTAATAAAAAATAAATAAAAACTACACTGACATACTACCATCTGGCCACAAATGGGAGTATGTGTCCACAATTCCATTTAGACCTAACAGGTGGTGGTGGGGTCTTAGGTCCGAAAGGCCATTTAGTCGAGAAAATAGCAGTTGCTTACCTCTTCGTAGTACCATACCATCCCAATCCACATATATGATACGCTGCTTGGTGGACCTTATCGGCCTAGCGCATGGCGCACCCTAGACGGTTTCTTTGCAGAGCCCGGGGTCGGGTCCTGGGCACACGTGGTGGGAACTAAAAATCCTCAAAGTTTGGGCCTTTTACCCGCAATTTTGCATCAATCCACCAGGTGACTCCTGGAACGTCCCGATTCCAATATATTCCATTACATTCCATTACAGGCAAATATATTGAGATTGGGATGGCGTGTATATATATATCATTCGTTGTAATGTTTTTAATACTTTTAACATGCCCAACATCCATAGACATTAACATTTTAAAGTGTTGGCTACTTTGATAAGGCAACACAAAAGTCCTTTCACAAAGTTTCCAACTATCTTTGATATATTTATAATGCCAGTAAACCGACAAACACGTAACCACAGTGAGCCAGCCTGCCCTCCTGAAACTCTTGTCCGAACGCCTTACTTTCAAATTTTCAAGTTAGCTAACGTTACTGCTGCATTACTTAAGGTGGAAGCAAAAAATTTAAAAGCTTCTGAGCGAACACCAGTCAGAATCCGAATGTTAAACAATACACCTGCATATAGTCAGCACAAAAAGATTGCTCACACATTAAAATCATGCCCAAGTGGTCCAAAGTTATGTTCCCTGATTAAACTAAATTAGATTAGATTAGATTCAACTTTGTCATTGTGCAGAGTACAAGTACAGGGCCAATAAAATGTAGTTAGCATTTAACCAGAAGTGCAATATATAACATTATTTACATAATTTACATAAAGTGCAGTAGTGATATTATAGTGATTTTCGTGCCCTGCCCAGGCAGCGTTTATGGTAGATGTCCTCGAAGGAACTTGAAACTGGACACCTGATCCACTGCAGTTCCGTTGATGTAAATGGGGGCGTGAGCTTGGTTCCTAGTCCGTCTGAGGTCCATGATGATCTCCTTTGTTTTGAGCATGTTTAGTACCAGGTTATTGTTTTGGCACCACAAGGACAGATGCTGTACTTCATCCCGGTAGGGCGTTTCATTATTGTCTGTAATCAAGCCTATCACCATGGTGTCATCTGCGAATTTGACTACGGTGTTTGAACCATAGGCAGGTACACAGTCATGGGTGAAGAGAGAGTACAGAATCGGGCTAAGAACAAAACCTTGTGGAACGCCAGTGTTCAAAGTGATGGTTGATGAATGAAGGTTGCCTAATCTAACAGATTGGGGTCTGTTAGACAGGAAGTCTAAAATCCAGTGGCAGAGTAATGTGCTGATACCCAGATGGTTGAGTTTGGATATCAGCATAGACGGAATCACTGTGTTGAATGCAGAACTAAAATCGACGAACAGCATACTCACCTATGAGTTTTGACAGTCCAGTTGGGTTAGTGCAGTGTGCAGTGCTGTTGAGATAGCGTCCTCGGTGGATCTGTTGCTATGATAAGCAAAGTGGTGTGGGTCCAGCGTAGCAGGCAGGCAGGATTTCAAGTGAGAAAGAACTAGTCTTTTAAAGCACTTGGAAATTATTGGGGTGAGTGCGACAGGTCAAAAGTCATTAAAGTCTGAAGCAGTAGAATGCTTAGGCACAGGCACAATGATGGCTGACTTAAAGATAGATGGTACAGCTGCCTGGGCAAGCGAAACATTAAAGATGTGAGTGAAGACACCTGCAAGTTCCACAACACAAGCTCTTAGCACACGGCCAGGTACACCATCAGGGCCAGCTGCCTTCCGTGCATTCACTCTGCTCAGCATGCGACTGACATCCGAAGTGGAAAGTACAAGTGGGTTGTCGTCCGTGGAAGATTTATTGAAGATATCAATATCATCTGGTCGAAACGAGCGTAGAAGTTGTTCAGCTCATCAGGGACTGAAGCACTGTTGGTAGATGGAACAAAGCTAGTTGGTTTATAGTCAGGGCGTGTATTCCCTGCCACGTACACCGAGGGTCAGAGGAGGTAAAGTGCTCCTCAATCCGGCATTTGTAGCAGTGCTTGGCTATAGCTATTAGTCTCTTCATATTGCCAGGAACCCCAGTGGGCGGTACAAAGGACGCTTGTACCCTGAGCACTTCTATGCTGAGGGATGCCATGGTAAGAAATCTCGGACCACCAGTCTTGTTTTTTGCCCCCTTCTTTTGTACGCATTAGGTTTTTCCATTTATGTGCATCTGCTTTTCTTTTTTTCTTTTTTCTGTGAATCAGGACCGGCGTTTGTAGCAGTGCTTGGCTATAGCTATTCCTCTCCTCAGGTTAGCTCTGGCCAAGCTGTATGCTTCCCGGCGTCCTGATCTGAAGGCAGCATCTCTGGCTTTGAGCAGAGTTCGAACCTCTCATCCAGGGATTCTGATTAGGGAATGTTAATTGTTATGGCAAACTTAAAATTAATGATTAAGTATCAACAGGAAGGAAGATCAATGCTCAAAGAATTCTTTGAGGAGAAGAGAGAAATAAGACAGACAGTCAAAGATTCTCTCTTATCTCTTGAGTTTCTTGAACAAATCCAAGCCATATATAGGACCCCAGTCACATACACCATTATTACATTATGTTTCGTTCCATCAACCCAAACATTCCCTTATTGGTGCCTCATTATCTTCATTTTTTTATTTTTTTATTTGCCATAACAATATTATTGTCTTTTGTGATAACACTCTGTCCACACAGTTGATGTGTTTCAGGACGCACAAAAAACTCAGAGATGGCAAAGCTCACAAAAATAAACCTCAGAGAAATCGCGCAGCACGCACAAAACACACAGAGAGAGCGCACAGTTCGCACAAAACACAGAAAGCGCAATGCTTGCAAAAAAACCCTCAGAGTAATCGCGCAACTTGCACAAAACACTCAGAGATCGCGCAGCACGCACAAAACACTCAGAGAGAGCGCAAAGCTCGCAAAAAAAAAACCTCAGAGAGATCGCGCAGCACGCACAAAACACTCAGAGAGACAGCAAAGCTCGCAAAAAAAATCTCAGAGAGAGGTGGGCCCTGGACCCACCGCGACCCTGAATTGGATACGTGGTTACAGATAATGAATGAATGAATGAATGAATGTTTGGTCATGTCTTATTTTTGAACAGTGCTATATGCTACAGACCTCCTAGGGACCAGCTCCCTCCTCTCATAATGCCTCAAACAAAGTTCCAGAGCTCCCATAACCAACTCTCTCCCTCTGTGGACTCTCCTCTCACTGCCCCATGCACTCTGTTGCATTGTCATAAAACGCCCACTAGGCGGCGGCATAGCTACTGGACATATGAACCTTTCTCCATGTTTAAGACTCCGTTTGCTGGAATATTTTGAATACAAGGAAGTTTAAGTTTTCAGTTTAAGTCCCACTAGAACACAATAAATTATTTTCTTGAATTATTTAACTATATTTCTGTTGTTCATTTCTGTGTTTAACAGATGTAAATTCTACAATCATATTCAATAATGGTCTTTTTCAAATGTCAAATTAAATATTTTTGAACATTATTTTGTATGCACGTAGACAAGACATACATTCTCAGATGAAATGCAGGCTTCAATGTAAAAAATACAGATGCTAATTTGGTGGGAGTCATAAGGCGGTGGGGTGTTTCTTTTGATGTGGAAAGTTTCTTTGTAGTTTTTCTGACGCTATGCTTTCTATCCGTTTTCCAACGAAGCGAAGCAATTTGAGCTAAACGCTTCGGATTTCCACAAGACGTTTTTGCGTTGCTTTGCTGCGTTACACGATTGCCTGGATACGTTCAGCTCCTTGAAAATTGATTGGCTGCGCGGCTCCCTCACTGTTAACACGCATTCACAACGATTTATTTTTTCATACGGCGCGTTTCAAACCGCGTTCTGTCGAACTATGCAGTATTTCAAAGTAGCACACAATCGTTAGTGTTACATTTAGTAGTGTAGAACTCCGAGCGTGGACTACTGAGGGATTTACGACAGACCCTCTTCTCGTCTCCAGTCCTGAGTGAACTATATTTTAGTTGTAGCTTCACCACTGGTTCAGCTTAACAAATCAATCTAAAGAAAGCTTTTCCGTTCAGCTTACGTTGCGGATAAAGTCGTAGAAGAATGGACCGCGTCACTCCGGTCAATTTTGTCCAGCACAAACCGAAGATGGCAACAGACTACACGCCTTACATGGAAATGAAGGTGACTGTAACGAATTTGTGTTTTGATGCTTATGTATTTTTAATATGGAAAGCTGAAATGTCCAGATCTCTCTCTTTTGAAATAAGAGTCTGACGTATCGCGTGTAAACGATGTTAAAATTCCAGAATGTGTCTTCACTCTGTCCAAATATGGAGAAAGTTTAGCTCCATGCTGCAGTACTCCTTATTTCTTCAGCATCAATGGACCCTGAAGAGAAGGAGTACTGCAGCATGGACTGAAAGGGAACTAGTTAGGGCAACCAATCAGAACCCAAATGATTTACATATGAGATCTTAAAGTGCCCCTCTGGTAATCGATTAAACCCTTAAGACTTTTCTGCTTTCAGAATAAGGTATTTAGATGGTATTTCCAGTAAAAAAAAGTCCCACTTGAACTCTACATTGTCGCCTTCTTTCATTCCTGCAGCCCAGAAGTGCTGCCCTGCAAGGGACAAGACAAGAGCGGTAACAGTATCCAGGACTGGGGACAACATAGTAGCGGTAACAGGATCCTGGACTGAGGACAAGATACGAGTGGAAACAGGAGCCTGGACAGGGGACAAGACAGGAGCAGAAACAGGAGCCTGGACTGGAGCAGAAGCAGGAGTCTGGACTGGGGACAAGACAGGAGCGGTAACAGTATCCAGGACTGGGGACAACATAGTAGCGGTAACAGGATCCTGGACTGAGGACAAGACAGGAGCAGAAACAGGAGCCTGGAATGGAGCGGTAACAGGATCCTGGACTGAGGACAAGATACGAGTGGAAACAGGAGCCTGGACTGGAGCGGTAACAGGATCCTGGACTGAGGACAAGATACGAGTGGAAACAGGAGCCTGGACTGGGGACAAGACAGGAGTGGAAACAGGAGCCTGGACTGGGGACAAGACAGGAGTGGAAACAGGAGCCTGGACTGGGGACAAGACAGGGGCGGAAACAGGATCCTGGACTGGGGACAGGAGAAGAAGAGGCACTATGGGCAGAGCTGCTTGTGGATGTGGCACTGTGGAGCTCTGCATCCTCTGGAGCAGCCTGGGGCTCTGGATCCTCAGTAGCAGCCTTGGAGAATTTTTTCCAAAAAGCTTAGTAAAACATTCTACAGTTATTCCAGGGCTCTCTCACAGCAAGATTTCAGCTCATCGTAATGCTTCTCTCCTAAGAAGTGATCCTATGAACATAACTGATAAAATCTGGTGGGGAAGGAAAATTCAAATATTTAAAAAAAAGTTTGCATTGTAATCTTCACAGGTTTTAACTCACTCCCATCAAATCCATTAGGAACTCCCATGAGAAACTGCAAAACAGCAGGTTGATCACCCACAGTTAAAGCAAATATCTTCTCTGCAAACATAAATGCCTTCTCTAAAGAACATTGTGTCTGAGGTATCCTTTTGATGGGTGGACATTCTGTAATAGTGGGTGGTTGGTATGGAGGTGGACACAAATGCAAAGTACCACAGAATTTATTTAAAACAGAAAACCTGATCAAATCAAATGTATTTGTATAGTGCTTTTTACAACTGATGTTGTCACAAAGCAGCATCACAGAATTCATGTAAGTTTTGACATGAAATGTAAAAAATGTGAAAAATCCCCAGGTGAGCAAGCAAAGGGCGACAGTGGCACAGAGAATCTCCCTCAGAGCTGTGGAAGAAAGCTTGGGAGGAACCAAGGTTCACACGGGGAACTATCCTCCTCTGATCAGTCTACTGGTAATAATAGTTAGTCTGTGAGGGGCAGCTCCAAGGCCAGTGGTGGTGGCTGGAGCATGGGCAGCTGGTCTGAAGCGTGGAACAGGAGCTCAACAGTCATTCATCAGTGTCCAGACGGACAGGGGGGCAGTCGTTTACACAGAAAAAGGTAGAGGGATGGAGTTAGTTTTGATCTGTTTGGGTGAATTTAAAGCAGAAAATGTCTCTATTTTATGACCATTATTAATTACATTATACATGTTACCGTTAGGCCCAGTTATAAAAAGCCATGACATTAACTTTCACTGCTATGCAGACGACATGCAATTGTATATTCAGCCAAGCCCGATGACAAACACAGATTAAAGAAAGCAGAGGTGCAAAGGCTGGCTTCAGGGCTATGCCACCTCCAGCCACCAGGGGAGGCAGCAGGTGATCTCTGGACCCAATCAGACTTGATGGTAAACACCTGAGGACAGCCCTTATAGGCAAAGCGACACAGAAACACATTGCTAGATCTTTGTCTCTTTCTGAGTCACAAGAAACAGTAAGTAATTTTGTTAGAGGGTTGAGAGTTCCTACACTCCCACTCATCCTTACACTTCTCAAGCCATTTATGTCTTTACAGTTGTTGTATTAAAAAAAAATTAGTTCTAATTTTCCCTTTCTCTTTGGAAAGCCAGTTTTCCCCTGGTGTCCTTTGTTCTTTTCCCGCCAAAACCCAAGGGCTGGTTTCTATAATCACCTGTCTGTTTCCCACCCATTTTCAGGATTTTACTTAAGGCACTGTATCACCAGTTCTCTCCACTGCAGCCTTAGCGCAGTGGCAAAGAACTGACCTAGTAACACAGCAGCCCTGGTTCTTGCTCTTGGGTCCTGTTAAATTACATTTAATTAAAGTGACCCATTACAAGAGGACTGTTTAAAAGATGTGAAAGGCTGGATGTTGCATAAGTTTCTCCTTCTTAACAGTAATAACAGAATTTCTGGTTCTGGGTCCAAAAGTGGCAAGAAATAAATGATCAGATTTAATATTAAATCTCGCTGACTTTCCAGTTAAACCCGGTTCAGCCGCAAAAAAAACTTGGTGTCATAATTGACCCGGATTTATCATTTGATCAACACATAGGCAGTAATCACTAGGACAGCTTTTTTACATCTTCACAACATCACCAGGATAAGAAATGCCTCATCCCTGCAGGACACAGACACATTAGTACATGCCTTTATTACTTGCTGCAGCCAGGGTCCTCACTAAAACTATAAAATTTGAACATATCAGTCCAGTTATATCATCACTTCATTGGCTGCCTGTGAAATTCTGCATCGATTATAAAATTCTGTTATTAACGTATAAAGCCCTACATGGGCTCGCTCCTGAATTCCTTCAAGATACTATTTCCTAGTTTATGAGCCTCCACATTTACTCAGATCACAGAGTACTGGATTTTTAATAGTTCCCAGAATTCAGAAAACCTCAGCTGGGGGAAGAGCTTTTTCTTATAAAGCCCCCCAAATCTGGAATGATCTTCTAAAACCAACCCCAAGTTGATGATGTTTTTCCATACATTTTCAAATGCAAGGCAAGATGGAAATTGTCCTGTCACTGTTTGGTCTCTATTTTTAAAAAGAAAAAAAAAAATTCCTGTGTTCTGCACCAACCATATAATGTGTATCTTTCTGTGCAACAATGGTGGAATTGGTAAACCTCTTACCATATTGGCTTCAGAGAGACACTGACACTCTGAGAAGCTCTTTTTATACCCAATCATGTTGTCAATTGACCTAATTAGTGTTAATTGGTCTTCCAGCTGTTCGTTATATGCTCAATTTCCTTTTTCCAGCCACTTATTGCTACTTGTCCCAACTTTTCTGGAATTTTTTGGTTTGTATAAAATAAAGTCTTAGGTGGGAGTTATTTTAATTAGTAAGCTGGGAATTTTAGGGGAATAACTGTAGTAAAGTGTAGGGTTATTTATGTCAGTATGATTTGTGTTTTTGTTATTAGATTCAGGGATTTTGCAGAAGGAGGCATATAGTATGTGGGGAAGCAAACCAGCCCCAGTGAAAACTTTGTAGGTTCACCTTTGAGTGGTTGAAGGTTATGGAGGTGTGTGAGAGCATGTGTGAGAGCCTAACTCTGTAAGGGAGAAGCAATGGGATTAATATAGGCTAACCTTGTCTTTTTCATTCCTTTGCTGTAGGTTACCTTGCCTGTTTTGTTTTGCTTAACATTTGTTGAAATAGTCTAGACGGGAGATTACGGTGTTAGCGGTGTTGCATGTTGAGTTAGGTATGGCCTAATCTTCCTTATGTTGAATAGTGAGAAGAGGCACAATCAAGCTACAGCAGTAATGTGATCTGTGAAGGTCAGCTGGTCATCAACCATGACACTCAGGTTTCTTACAACCTTGATGGGAGCCACTGATAGGGACTCTAGCTTGATGCTGATGTTGTGGAGAATAGCTTGCTTGACTGGGAGGGCCAGCAGTTCAGTTTTGGATAAATTCAATTGAAGGTGATGTTCCTTCATCCATGTAGATATGTCAGAGAGACAGTCAGAGATTCGAGTTGCCACTGAAGTGTCACCTGGAGGAAAGGATAAATAGAGCTGTGTGTCATCTGCATAGCAGTGATAGGAGAAGCCGTGTGAATGTATGATTGGGCCTAGAGAGGTGGTGTACAAAGCAAAGAGGAGGGGAACCAGCACTGAGCCTTGGGGCACACCTGTGGTGAGGTGGTGTCATGCTGATGTTTGTCCAAGCCATGACACATGCTTAGCATGAGAGGCCTGCTCTGATAGGGACCATGGCCAAGAAACCAGACACTAAGGTCTCAGGAGTAATCAAAGCATTACCTCCCAGAGCCCAGAGAACTGAAAACCCTGCCCCAGCCACCTGTTGCCAGGTGACTGAACCAAAACCTGGGAAGGTAGGTCCCGTGCAATACGTCACCTCCCAGACAGTTTTGGCTGGAGCTCCAATGCAGCGGATAGCTTCCTTACAGATTCCAGGGCATCCCCTTTGGAATACTTTCAGGAAGATACCAAGCTTCTACTACATTGGAACTCCAATGGATTGTGAACTGATGGTGGACAACAGGTAAATATCTGAAATCAGAGCACTCAACAAAATTGTCAGGCTTCTACCACCAGCACCAGCACCAGCCCCAGCCCTCCCCCACTCATTAAAATGACCCTCAGGTTCCATACATTACGTCATCTCCCTGTCTTGAATGGAGCTTTGATGCTGCTGATTGCTCCTTAGTCTAGTGTTTGTAGTTTTTGAGGTCTGGTGGTCTGGGAGATGAATATATTATTTTGAGCACTGTGGTCCAACTGGACGTGGATATGCACATTACTTCCCAGCATCCATGTGTTTTATTTCATACACTGTCCTCAAGATTCCTTGTACTGTTAATCACCTATCTGCATTTGGGCTCTTTAAAGACAGCTTTGATTTGATCTGTCTGTTCTAAATCAAGGGAACAGTGACAGGGTTGTGTGTAGTGTGTTAGTGTTGGTAGGTGGATTGGCGACTCAAAAGTGTCCGTAGGTGTGTGTGAGTGAATGTGTGTGTGTGTGTGTCTGTGTTGCCCTGTGAAGGACTGGTGCCCCCTCCAGGGTGTATTCCCGCCTTGCGCCCAATGATTCCAGGTAGGCCCTGGACCCACCGCGACCCTGAATTGGATAAGTGGTTACAGATAATGAATGAATGAATGAATGAATGTTTGGTCGTGTTTTATTTTTGAACAGTGCTATATGCTACAGACCTCCTAGGGACCAGCTCCCTCCTCTCATAATGCCTCAAACAAAGTTCCAGAGCTCCCATAACCAACTCTCTCCCTCTGTGGACTCTCCTCTCACTGCCCCATGCACTCTGTTGCATTGTCATAAAACGCCCACTAGGCGGCGGCATAGCTACTGGACATATGAACCTTTCTCCATGTTTAAGACTCCGTTTGCTGGAATATTTTGAATACAAGGAAGTTTAAGTTTTCAGTTTAAGTCCCACTAGAACACAATAAATTATTTTCTTGAATTATTTAACTATATTTCTGTTGTTCATTTCTGTGTTTAACAGATGTAAATTCTACAATCATATTCAATAATGGTCTTTTTCAAATGTCAAATTAAATATTTTTGAACATTATTTTGTATGCACGTAGACAAGACATACATTCTCAGATGAAATGCAGGCTTCAGTGTACAAAATACAGATGCTAATTTGGTGGGAGTCATAAGGCGGTGGGGTGTTTCTTTTGATGTGGAAAGTTTCTTTGTAGTTTTTCTGACACTATGCTTTCTGTCCGTTTTCCAACGAAGCGAAGCAATTTGAGCTAAACGCTTCGGATTTCCACAAGACGTTTTTGCGTTGCTTTGCTGCGTTACACGGTTGCCTGGATACGTTCAGCTCCTTGAAAATTGATTGGCTGCGCGGCTCCCTCACTGTTAACACGCATTCACAACGATTTATTTTTTCATACGGCGCGTTTCAAACCGCGTTCTGTCGAACTATGCAGTATTTCAAAGTAGCACACAATCGTTAGTGTTACATTTAGTAGTGTAGAACTCCGAGCGTGGACTACTGAGGGATTTACGACAGACCCTCTTCTCGTCTCCAGTCCTGAGTGAACTATATTTTAGTTGTAGCTTCACCACTGGTTCAGCTTAACAAATCAATCTAAAGAAAGCTTTTCCGTTCAGCTTACGTTGCGGATAAAGTCGTAGAAGAATGGACCGCGTCACTCCGGTCAATTTTGTCCAGCACAAACCGAAGATGGCAACAGACTACACGCCTTACATGGAAATGAAGGTGACTGTAACGAATTTGTGTTTTGATGCTTATGTATTTTTAATATGGAAAGCTGAAATGTCCAGATCTCTCTCTTTTGAAATAAGAGTCTGACGTATCGCGTGTAAACGATGTTAAAATTCCAGAATGTGTCTTCACTCTGTCCAAATATGGAGAAAGTTTAGCTCCATGCTGCAGTACTCCTTATTTCTTCAGCATCAATGGACCCTGAAGAGAAGGAGTACTGCAGCATGGACTGAAAGGGAACTAGTTAGGGCAACCAATCAGAACCCAAATGATTTACATATGAGATCTTAAAGTGCCCCTCTGGTAATCGATTAAACCCTTAAGACTTTTCTGCTTTCAGAATAAGGTATTTAGATGGTATTTCCAGTAAAAAAAAGTCCCACTTGAACTCTACATTGTCGCCTTCTTTCATTCCTGCAGCCCAGAAGTGCTGCCCTGCAAGGGACAAGACAAGAGCGGTAACAGTATCCAGGACTGGGGACAACATAGTAGCGGTAACAGGATCCTGGACTGAGGACAAGATACGAGTGGAAACAGGAGCCTGGACAGGGGACAAGACAGGAGCAGAAACAGGAGCCTGGACTGGAGCAGAAGCAGGAGTCTGGACTGGGGACAAGACAGGAGCGGTAACAGTATCCAGGACTGGGGACAACATAGTAGCGGTAACAGGATCCTGGACTGAGGACAAGACAGGAGCAGAAACAGGAGCCTGGACTGGAGCGGTAACAGGATCCTGGACTGAGGACAAGATACGAGTGGAAACAGGAGCCTGGACTGGGGACAAGACAGGAGTGGAAACAGGAGCCTGGACTGGGGACAAGACAGGAGTGGAAACAGGAGCCTGGACTGGGGACAAGACAGGGGCGGAAACAGGATCCTGGACTGGGGACAGGAGAAGAAGAGGCACTATGGGCAGAGCTGCTTGTGGATGTGGCACTGTGGAGCTCTGCATCCTCTGGAGCAGCCTGGGGCTCTGGATCCTCAGTAGCAGCCTTGGAGAATTTTTTCCAAAAAGCTTAGTAAAACATTCTACAGTTATTCCAGGGCTCTCTCACAGCAAGATTTCAGCTCATCGTAATGCTTCTCTCCTAAGAAGTGATCCTATGAACATAACTGATAAAATCTGGTGGGGAAGGAAAATTCAAATATTTAAAAAAAAGTTTGCATTGTAATCTTCACAGGTTTTAACTCACTCCCATCAAATCCATTAGGAACTCCCATGAGAAACTGCAAAACAGCAGGTTGATCACCCACAGTTAAAGCAAATATCTTCTCTGCAAACATAAATGCCTTCTCTAAAGAACATTGTGTCTGAGGTATCCTTTTGATGGGTGGACATTCTGTAATAGTGGGTGGTTGGTATGGAGGTGGACACAAATGCAAAGTACCACAGAATTTATTTAAAACAGAAAACCTGATCAAATCAAATGTATTTGTATAGTGCTTTTTACAACTGATGTTGTCACAAAGCAGCATCACAGAATTCATGTAAGTTTTGACATGAAATGTAAAAAATGTGAAAAATCCCCAGGTGAGCAAGCAAAGGGCGACAGTGGCACAGAGAATCTCCCTCAGAGCTGTGGAAGAAAGCTTGGGAGGAACCAAGGTTCACACGGGGAACTATCCTCCTCTGATCAGTCTACTGGTAATAATAGTTAGTCTGTGAGGGGCAGCTCCAAGGCCAGTGGTGGTGGCTGGAGCATGGGCAGCTGGTCTGAAGCGTGGAACAGGAGCTCAACAGTCATTCATCAGTGTCCAGACGGACAGGGGGGCAGTCGTTTACACAGAAAAAGGTAGAGGGATGGAGTTAGTTTTGATCTGTTTGGGTGAATTTAAAGCAGAAAATGTCTCTATTTTATGACCATTATTAATTACATTATACATGTTACCGTTAGGCCCAGTTATAAAAAGCCATGACATTAACTTTCACTGCTATGCAGACGACATGCAATTGTATATTCAGCCAAGCCCGATGACAAACACAGATTAAAGAAAGCAGAGGTGCAAAGGCTGGCTTCAGGGCTATGCCACCTTCAGCCACCAGGGGAGGCAGCAGGTGATCTCTGGACCCAATCAGACTTGATGGTAAACACCTGAGGACAGCCCTTATAGGCAAAGCGACACAGAAACACATTGCTAGATCTTTGTCTCTTTCTGAGTCACAAGAAACAGTAAGTAATTTTGTTAGAGGGTTGAGAGTTCCTACACTCCCACTCATCCTTACACTTCTCAAGCCATTTATGTCTTTACAGTTGTTGTATTAAAAAAAATTAGTTCTAATTTTCCCTTTCTCTTTGGAAAGCCAGTTTTCCCCTGGTGTCCTTTGTTCTTTTCCCGCCAAAACCCAAGGGTTGGTTTCTATAATCACCTGTCTGTTTCCCACCCATTTTCAGGATTTTACTTAAGGCACTGTATCACCAGTTCTCTCCACTGCAGCCTTAGCGCAGTGGCAAAGAACTGACCTAGTAACACAGCAGCCCTGGTTCTTGCTCTTGGGTCCTGTTAAATTACATTTAATTAAAGTGACCCATTACAAGAGGACTGTTTAAAAGATGTGAAAGGCTGGATGTTGCATAAGTTTCTCCTTCTTAACAGTAATAACAGAATTTCTGGTTCTGGGTCCAAAAGTGGCAAGAAATAAATGATCAGATTTAATATTAAATCTCGCTGACTTTCCAGTTAAACCCGGTTCAGCCGCAAAAAAAACTTGGTGTCATAATTGACCCGGATTTATCATTTGATCAACACATAGGCAGTAATCACTAGGACAGCTTTTTTACATCTTCACAACATCACCAGGATAAGAAATGCCTCATCCCTGCAGGACACAGACACATTAGTACATGCCTTTATTACTTGCTGCAGCCAGGGTCCTCACTAAAACTATAAAATTTGAACATATCAGTCCAGTTATATCATCACTTCATTGGCTGCCTGTGAAATTCTGCATCGATTATAAAATTCTGTTATTAACGTATAAAGCCCTACATGGGCTCGCTCCTGAATTCCTTCAAGATACTATTTCCTAGTTTATGAGCCTCCACATTTACTCAGATCACAGAGTACTGGATTTTTAATAGTTCCCAGAATTCAGAAAACCTCAGCTGGGGGAAGAGCTTTTTCTTATAAAGCCCCCCAAATCTGGAATGATCTTCTAAAACCAACCCCAAGTTGATGATGTTTTTCCATACATTTTCAAATGCAAGGCAAGATGGAAATTGTCCTGTCACTGTTTGGTCTCTATTTTTAAAAAGAAAAAAAAAATTCCTGTGTTCTGCACCAACCATATAATGTGTATCTTTCTGTGCAACAATGGTGGAATTGGTGAACCTCTTACCATATTGGCTTCAGAGAGACACTGACACTCTGAGAAGCTCTTTTTATACCCAATCATGTTGTCAATTGACCTAATTAGTGTTAATTGGTCTTCCAGCTGTTCGTTATATGCTCAATTTCCTTTTTCCAGCCACTTATTGCTACTTGTCCCAACTTTTCTGGAATTTTTTGGTTTGTATAAAATAAAGTCTTAGGTGGGAGTTATTTTAATTAGTAAGCTGGGAATTTTAGGGGAATAACTGTAGTAAAGTGTAGGGTTATTTATGTCAGTATGATTTGTGTTTTTGTTATTAGATTCAGGGATTTTGCAGAAGGAGGCATATAGTATGTGGGGAAGCAAACCAGCCCCAGTGAAAACTTTGTAGGTTCACCTTTGAGTGGTTGAAGGTTATGGAGGTGTGTGAGAGCATGTGTGAGAGCCTAACTCTGTAAGGGAGAAGCAATGGGATTAATATAGGCTAACCTTGTCTTTTTCATTCCTTTGCTGTAGGTTACCTTGCCTGTTTTGTTTTGCTTAACATTTGTTGAAATAGTCTAGACGGGAGATTACGGTGTTAGCGGTGTTGCATGTTGAGTTAGGTATGGCCTAATCTTCCTTATGTTGAATAGTGAGAAGAGGCACAATCAAGCTACAGCAGTAATGTGATCTGTGAAGGTCAGCTGGTCATCAACCATGACACTCAGGTTTCTTACAACCTTGATGGGAGCCACTGATAGGGACTCTAGCTTGATGCTGATGTTGTGGAGAATAGCTTGCTTGACTGGGAGGGCCAGCAGTTCAGTTTTGGATAAATTCAATTGAAGGTGATGTTCCTTCATCCATGTAGATATGTCAGAGAGACAGTCAGAGATTCGAGTTGCCACTGAAGTGTCACCTGGAGGAAAGGATAAATAGAGCTGTGTGTCATCTGCATAGCAGTGATAGGAGAAGCCGTGTGAATGTATGATTGGGCCTAGAGAGGTGGTGTACAAAGCAAAGAGGAGGGGAACCAGCACTGAGCCTTGGGGCACACCTGTGGTGAGGTGGTGTCATGCTGATGTTTGTCCAAGCCATGACACATGCTTAGCATGAGAGGCCTGCTCTGATAGGGACCATGGCCAAGAAACCAGACACTAAGGTCTCAGGAGTAATCAAAGCATTACCTCCCAGAGCCCAGAGAACTGAAAACCCTGCCCCAGCCACCTGTTGCCAGGTGACTGAACCAAAACCTGGGAAGGTAGGTCCCGTGCAATACGTCACCTCCCAGACAGTTTTGGCTGGAGCTCCAATGCAGCGGATAGCTTCCTTACAGATTCCAGGGCATCCCCTTTGGAATACTTTCAGGAAGATACCAAGCTTCTACTACATTGGAACTCCAATGGATTGTGAACTGATGGTGGACAACAGGTAAATATCTGAAATCAGAGCACTCAACAAAATTGTCAGGCTTCTACCACCAGCACCAGCACCAGCCCCAGCCCTCCCCCACTCATTAAAATGACCCTCAGGTTCCATACATTACGTCATCTCCCTGTCTTGAATGGAGCTTTGATGCTGCTGATTGCTCCTTAGTCTAGTGTTTGTAGTTTTTGAGGTCTGGTGGTCTGGGAGATGAATATATTATTTTGAGCACTGTGGTCCAACTGGACGTGGATATGCACATTACTTCCCAGCATCCATGTGTTTTATTTCATACACTGTCCTCAAGATTCCTTGTACTGTTAATCACCTATCTGCATTTGGGCTCTTTAAAGACAGCTTTGATTTGATCTGTCTGTTCTAAATCAAGGGAACAGTGACAGGGTTGTGTGTAGTGTGTTAGTGTTGGTAGGTGGATTGGCGACTCAAAAGTGTCCGTAGGTGTGTGTGAGTGAATGTGTGTGTGTGTGTGTCTGTGTTGCCCTGTGAAGGACTGGTGCCCCCTCCAGGGTGTATTCCCGCCTTGCGCCCAATGATTCCAGGTAGGCCCTGGACCCACCGCGACCCTGAATTGGATAAGTGGTTACAGATAATGAATGAATGAATGAATGAATGTTTGGTCGTGTTTTATTTTTGAACAGTGCTATATGCTACAGACCTCCTAGGGACCAGCTCCCTCCTCTCATAATGCCTCAAACAAAGTTCCAGAGCTCCCATAACCAACTCTCTCCCTCTGTGGACTCTCCTCTCACTGCCCCATGCACTCTGTTGCATTGTCATAAAACGCCCACTAGGCGGCGGCATAGCTACTGGACATATGAACCTTTCTCCATGTTTAAGACTCCGTTTGCTGGAATATTTTGAATACAAGGAAGTTTAAGTTTTCAGTTTAAGTCCCACTAGAACACAATAAATTATTTTCTTGAATTATTTAACTATATTTCTGTTGTTCATTTCTGTGTTTAACAGATGTAAATTCTACAATCATATTCAATAATGGTCTTTTTCAAATGTCAAATTAAATATTTTTGAACATTATTTTGTATGCACGTAGACAAGACATACATTCTCAGATGAAATGCAGGCTTCAGTGTACAAAATACAGATGCTAATTTGGTGGGAGTCATAAGGCGGTGGGGTGTTTCTTTTGATGTGGAAAGTTTCTTTGTAGTTTTTCTGACACTATGCTTTCTGTCCGTTTTCCAACGAAGCGAAGCAATTTGAGCTAAACGCTTCGGATTTCCACAAGACGTTTTTGCGTTGCTTTGCTGCGTTACACGGTTGCCTGGATACGTTCAGCTCCTTGAAAATTGATTGGCTGCGCGGCTCCCTCACTGTTAACACGCATTCACAACGATTTATTTTTTCATACGGCGCGTTTCAAACCGCGTTCTGTCGAACTATGCAGTATTTCAAAGTAGCACACAATCGTTAGTGTTACATTTAGTAGTGTAGAACTCCGAGCGTGGACTACTGAGGGATTTACGACAGACCCTCTTCTCGTCTCCAGTCCTGAGTGAACTATATTTTAGTTGTAGCTTCACCACTGGTTCAGCTTAACAAATCAATCTAAAGAAAGCTTTTCCGTTCAGCTTACGTTGCGGATAAAGTCGTAGAAGAATGGACCGCGTCACTCCGGTCAATTTTGTCCAGCACAAACCGAAGATGGCAACAGACTACACGCCTTACATGGAAATGAAGGTGACTGTAACGAATTTGTGTTTTGATGCTTATGTATTTTTAATATGGAAAGCTGAAATGTCCAGATCTCTCTCTTTTGAAATAAGAGTCTGACGTATCGCGTGTAAACGATGTTAAAATTCCAGAATGTGTCTTCACTCTGTCCAAATATGGAGAAAGTTTAGCTCCATGCTGCAGTACTCCTTATTTCTTCAGCATCAATGGACCCTGAAGAGAAGGAGTACTGCACATGGACTGAAAGGGAACTAGTTAGGGCAACCAATTAGAACCCAAATGATTTACATATGAGATCTTAAAGTGCCCCTCTGGTAATCGATTAAACCCTTAAGACTTTTCTGCTTTCAGAATAAGGTATTTAGATGGTATTTCCAGTAAAAAAGTCTCACTTGAACTCTACATTGTCGCCTTCTTTTATTCCTGCAGCCCAGAAGTGCTGCCCTGCAAGTTGACTGGAGTGGTTCATAAGGTTTGTGATCTAAAAAACCCTGGCTGTCTGAATCTGTGTGTTATGTTCATATCTCATGTCTTTTCTCCCTAGTCAAATGTGGACGACACAAAGCTTCTCAATAAAAACACTACAAAACCAAAGCAGAGTAAAGGTAAACTACAGCACAAAAGCTATTCTTTTAAAATGAAAGATCAGTTACATGCTCACGTTTTTAAATACTTCCTCTGTGTCTTATGCCTGGCTTTCAGAGGAAGGCCATGGCCTGAGTTTACAGCTGGGGGAAGAGTATGAGCAGAAAAAACAAAAACTTAAAGAACTTCGCCTGGATTACAGACACTATGTGGCAAAGGTGAGAGCTTACATATCCAGAGGAATCTCGTGGTTGGTGGTAATCTAGTAGTTTATATTGGGTTTATCTTCTAGAAAAAAGAGCTGGGAGCTGGGGATCCATACACTCAACCACAAATATGGCCTCCTCCCCTCAGAGAGAGAAGATCTACAAAGGTGAATTTGTATTTGTAATTTATCATCTCATAATGAGGTCTGCTTTTCTGATGAGGGATCTGTGATAGTAGAGGAAAGAACTATCTGAAATTACACTATGATATTCAGTGTACGTCTGAGATACCCTATAGGAGGTTGTCTGGGGCGGCACTTCGGGGAGGGGGGGGGGGGGGCATTTCAGTTAATTATAACAAATAATTGCACATTATTATGCACATTTTCTGCCCTGTTGGCCAGTCCCATGTCTATCACCTGAACTGGGATTTGCTCACTCTTGTTGACAGTTGGGAGATAAGGTGTCCAGTAGCAACTGTTTGAGTTGACATGGCCTTTGTTTCTGGACTGTATAACATTGTAATTCACTGCTGGTTTAGTGACCTTGGTTGATAACTCATAGATATTTAATGACTATATTTAGGCTTCATATATTATTGAATGGTATGGTGCACATGTATTAGTCTTTTGATCCTGTTTACCCAAAATGGCATTCAGAAGAGAAGAATCACTACAAAAAATATCAATAATATCCCTCATTCTGACAAAGCTTGTGTATTTAATTGTCTTATTAGAGCACTACCTTTTTAAAGTTTCAGTCATGTACAGTAACCTCTATGGCTCTCTTCAACTCCAGCCTCCAGGTAGAGACCCTTTTGGCTCTGCAACTCCCAGCCACACACTGCATTCTCCAGACCCACGAGGACAACGGAACAGCCCTAGCCTAGAGAGGCTGCTCTTCTCCAAGAGGGATGTTGGCACAGTAACAGATCCAGCAGTTAGAAGTGTCCCGAGACCACCTCAGAGGCGCTGGGAGGAGACACTGGAAAGAAAGCTCAAACATTACACATCTGAGGAGGAGCTGAACTCAGAGGAAGAGCAAGAGGAGCTTGAGCTTCTCCAGAAAAAGAGAGTCAGAAACCGCCAGGTACCTGGACACGCTACCAGGAGGGAGAGGAGGATTCAGCACTCTGTTAACAGGTGCATCTCAATACTCTTGAGTTCTGTTGCTCTTAGCCATATTAGAAATAGTCAGTTTTTCTCTTTGTTTAATAGGTAAATCCATAAAATATTCACAAATATTCACAAAAATTCTCACAAATAGTGAGAGGAACACAAGCAAGGATTTGTTGAATATATATAATATATATATATATATATAGAGAGAGAGAGAGAGAAGCATGGTGAAGCAATAATGAGATTTGGTTGGTGGCTCTTTTTTTTAAATTGTTACGGAGTATCAGTTTTGTGAAGGTTAATATCACAACAAGAGTTTAAAGTAATGTAGGCAGACACTTTTCATAGTGTCTATTTATATTTGTAGTTTGTGTCCATCAGATTCCATTTATCATCCCTTCAACATCTCTGCACTTAAACTGATTGCTTTCTAACTCAGAGTCGCCCAGGAGAGGAGAGAAGCAGAGGTATCTTTGGTTAATGAAGAGGAGAACAGACAGACCCCACTGGCAACCATTAAAACCAAGTACTGATCTCTGGCAATTAAAATAATTGGATTTGAGGTGCTTGGGTTTTAAATGAGAAAGAGACAAGTGTGCGTTAAACAGCTGAGGGGGTAGTTTTTCTGACCCTGCACAGGGTTGATCTGTACAGGTAAATTTTCTTTTATTGATTGGGAGCTTTCTTGGGTGGGAGAAGTGATGGGAACGGGACAACGGGACAGGACAGAGCTGCTAGCAAGAAGAACATGGTGGACTTTGCCACAGGACTTATGATTGGTAAGGCTAATGGCTTTAAAACCTCTATTGTCTAAAGAATATTTCAGTATGCCAAGGAGAAACGTCGACTGAATGAGCTGAAATGGGAGAAAATAAATTACTCCAAGGCTTTTCAAGACATTTAAAAGGCTCCAGTGCCCCTCTGTGATCACACACACACACATTTCCAAATAAACGAATGTAGTCACAGTCTGTTTTGCTGTGTCTCAGCTGGAAAAGGAAGCACAAGAACATTTAGGCTCAGTCTCACATCCCAGTCCTTACTTGTGTGTACCCACAAATCTGCAAAGTTCTAGTGTCCCAATTTTCATTCAAAGAAGTGCTTGAGTTCCCTCAGTGAACCCAGCACCAACACAGATGCCACTCCTGTCCCACACTTCTCCATTCAAAATAATAAAGCAGCGAATACCGCATTGAGCAACAATTTTCTGTTCTCTGCATCTACCACTTACACTTTATATAAGAGGGAGTTTCTTAATGCGCTACTCATTAAAGCTAAACTTATTTGGAATAATCTTTTAGTGTAGTCTGTCCTTTTCACAGAGACACTCAAACTCTCAATGTTAAGAGGTTACAGCTGAAACTGATATTGCACTAATCTTTAAGGGCTGAATAATCAAATTATGGCAATATACCATTAAAAATAGTGAATTTTCTTCCTGTAAAACACCATGATGTGTCACAAGAACCACACATGACTGATAATAAGCTCAGAATTTGAACACAGGCTGTAGCAACCATTTAATGAGAAAACAGGCTTAGCTCATGGTCAGTACACAGAGTCGACTCCTCGCCACATGGTCAGGAACACAACTATGGGGCTGAGCCTGCTGGCTTGATTTTGATAAGTGTGGGGTAATGAATAAAACATGCTAGAGGTATTTCAGGGCATTGTTTGGACTGAAGGTAAGTGGGAAACGTAAAATAGTTTAGGCATAAAGCGATAAAAGTAAGATATAAGAGTTTCCCAAAATGGAGTGAAATGAAGCAGTAAATAAACCATTCAAATAAATAATTTCTGAAAACACCCAACTTTTCACCATCCAATCAAATCTAGATGTATAATCATATCCCGCCCGCATCAGCAGTCCCGCTTCACTCAGATATACTCCACGTTAAAGAAAGATATGTTGCAAAGTGCACTTCAGCTTGTGGCTCCAGGCCCGTGCCAGGGTCTGTCTTTTCTCTACAGTACGATTAAGATTGTCTTAACCGTCAGCAAATATATCACAATGTGGGTGTTATTACAAGTGGAAATACTATGGATTTATTCATATTTAAGAAAAATGCAAAATACCTTGTTTTACATAATTATGCAAATCATTTTCACTGAAAAGATAATGGGTCAAAATGAACTCTCAAAATCTGATATATTTGCCCACTGCAAACCTTTTCCCTAAAGAGCTTTGGTTAGGACTGGCTTTATGCACAACTCTCAGCCTGTGGAGGATCCTTCATCCAGAGGTCCTTGAGATTCCAGTGAGACCAGCATCTTCAAATACCTGTTAGATGCTCAGCAAAGGCTATTTAAAATAGCATTCATTTGGCAGAGAGAAACTTTCCTTAACAAGCCTTTATCCGACCATATTCATCTGTGCTCTGAATCACTGTCTGTGTACGGTCCGATGGTCGTGAAACATCACATCTTTGCAGGCATTTTGCAAGACCATGCAATAAAAACCACAAGAAGGATGTATTTCATTTACGAAATACAAAATATTCTCTTCCGCAGCCCACATGCCAAGCTGCTCGTCTCCTGCTTCAGGAGATTGGTCTTGGACTTTCCTTTGAAACCTGACACACACACACACACACACACACACAGGTTGTGCAGAGTAGCAGACGATCCAGAAACTCTTACAAACACCTTCCATTACACAATGCAAGAGGGTGGATCATATGTCGGCTCTGAACCTTCAGAAATTCTGAACTTTCCTGAAGTGGAATTTCAGTATAGAGTTAGGATGTAAACAATGTCACTTGAGGATACGAAAAGAGGTTCTGAATTTTTCATTGTGGTAGTGATAGGAACCCACCATCTGAGGACTTAATACTTCTGAATTGTTAATGAAGAGCCTCAGATTTTTGAGGCGTTTGTGTTTTCATGATGACACCTAGTTTCCACCATGACTGCAGTCTCTGCAACTGGCCATTTCTCATCACAGAAGTCAGAGTGACTTTATCTGAGAATCTGAAGATGTTTCTGGTCATGTGTATCCACAGGTGTTGTCATACACAGTATAAACATATGGGCATTTTTAACACACAGACACCAAGGACACTAAATAGGCTGAAAATAAATGCTGACCAGCCTTCCACAGGGCGGTTCTCTGCTCATTGTTAGAGTTGAAGGCCTTTGCGAAGCTATGGGACTCCAGCAGACAGTCCAGCAGTTTGAAAAGCTGCTCAGAGGTCAGGTAGCGGTACATTCCCTGGTCCTGCGTCTCCACATGCACATCGGCATCCGGAACATCTCTCTGCATTCAAGACACACACACATTTTATAAATATATACATATATATATTAGGAATGGTCCCTTCTTTGCACTTGATCTAATCTCTGTGTTTTCATACGGCAAGCAGAAGTGTATTTGGCAGCCTATTGTTAACATTTCATTCTTAGTTTTCATGCCTAGTTTTACACTCTGGACCAATAGAGAGTGTTGCCGTATTTTATTTTTGTAAAGAGCGTTTAAAATTCACTTGTGGTGAAATTTGATGTAAATGGTCTTGATGATAATTTGGGTCTTGATCATTTTTAAACCTGGAGTTAAATTAAAGTTTAATAAATATTTATTGTTTAGTGGATTTGGGTCCATTTCATTATATTTGGGATGAAGGGAAAAGTGTAAACTGGATGTTCTGCAGTTCTGTGGCTGGGAAGAAGACAATGTTGCCGATGGTCTGGATGAGCTCCAGCTGCACCACACACTTTATGAGTAATGCTGTAAAGAGCCGCTGCTCCCGGGCTTCTGCAGAAGACACACACACACACAAAAAACACTCTTAGTAAAACCCTCACTATGACTCAGTTGGTCACTTCAGAGCCATGTGACAGTAAACTGATGAGGAATCCAAAGAAGGAGGCATTGTCTACAATGATGTTTCTTCATGTTATGAAGTAATTATGCTGACATCCAGGGGCTTGGATGTATCAGAAATCCTCTACTACATCTTTTCTAAACATGGCTACCTCCATGCTGTGGAGCATAAAGACTTTATCCGATGTGAAACATTTCAAAAAATATTTTCTCTAAAAATACTAGGTTTTACTGGTGAAAGTGGCTCGTTTAAATTGATCAAATAATTACAAAAACATCTTAAGCACGATTTCAAAAGACTGGGAAAAAATGAACTACGAATGTGGCTCCAGTTTTAAGCTGTTAATGAGTCAGGGTCACAATAGCAAAACAACAAAAAGCACACTGCATTAATGCCATGTTTACAGACTTTACAGTGAGTATGTGATTTCTGAATGAAAATCTAGGGTCTGAACTGTAGGGGCGCAGAGCACATTAAATACTGCTGTGGGGTGCTATG
Source organism: Hoplias malabaricus (assembly GCF_029633855.1). NCBI lineage: Eukaryota > Metazoa > Chordata > Actinopteri > Characiformes > Erythrinidae > Hoplias > Hoplias malabaricus. Next base: position 87,871,954 of record NC_089820.1, on the reverse strand, counting down.
ACCAGGAGAACAATTTGGAATAATTTAGATTTAAATCAGACAAACTGTAATATCTTATGAACAAATTGTTATGTATAAGTTAATCACTGATAGATAACAGTAATAATAATAATAATTAGGTCGGGGCAATTTATTGAAAATGAATCGAAATTGACATTCAGAACTTCTAATCGACATAATCTTGTCTCTATACTTTATATCAATAATTTTTAACTGTTTTTTAAAATTATTATTCAGTGTATGTTCATGTACTGTCCCTTCAGAACCAAGCGACCAAGACGTAGTGAATCTGCCCCTATGTGCCACATGGAAGCAACCTAAATGCCGAAGCTGACAATTGAGCAGCGTCTGTGTTTTGGGCGTGCTGTGTTTTGACTAAAACAAAGTCAAAAAGTAAAATGTAATGAATATTATTGGAGCACTTTTACAGCACATGCCTCGTCACTAAACGATAAGGGTCAAAAATACAAATACAATATAATTGTTCATTAATCTTAATCATGGTAAAATGTACCAGTAATTGTGATCTTGATATGCACTAATATCGTCCAGCACTAATAATATATATCCATCCATTATCTGTAACCGCTTATCCAATTCAGGGTCATAGTGGGTCCAGAGCCTACCTGGAATCATTGGGCGCAAGGCAGGAATACGCCCTGGAGGGGGCGCCAGTCCTTCACAGGGCAACACACACACATTCACTCACACCTACGGACACTTTTGAGTCGCCAATCCACCTGCAACGTGTGTTTTTGGACTGTGGGAGGAAACCGGAGCACCCGGAGGAAACCCACGCGGACACGGGGAGAACACACCACACTCCTCACAGACAGTCACCCGGAGCGGGAATCGAACCCACAACCTCCAGGTCCTTGGAGCTGTGTGACTGCGACACTACCTGCTGCGCCACCGTGCCGCAATGTTTATCTTTATTTTATTTTTATTTTTTTTCCACCATTAATGCAGTTCCCTGTCTTTTAGGGATGCAGAAGACCCAGAACAATTTGAAGAGTGCTATTTGAAGGGCTCAAGGTATCTTATAGCCATATTTTATTTGTTCTGTTATGATTTGGGGTGTCACGGTGGAGCAGCAGGTAGTGTCTCTGTCACAGCTCCAGGGTCCTGGAGCTTGTGGGTTCGAGTCCTGCTCCAAGTGACTGTCTGTGAGGAGTGTGGTGTGTTCTCCCTGTGTCTGCATGGGTTTCCTCCAGGTGACTGTCTGTGAGGTGTGTGGTGTGTTCTCCCTGTGTCTGCATGGGTTTCCTCCGGGTGACTGTCTGTGAGGAGTGTGGTGTGTTCTCCCTGTGTCTGCATGGGTTTCCTCCGGGTGACTGTCTGTGAGCAATGTGGTGTGTTCTCCCTGTGTCTGTGTGGGTTTCCTCCGGGTGACTGTCTGTGAGCAATGTGGTGTGTTCTCCCTGTGTCTGTGTGGGTTTCCTCCGGGTGACTGTCTGTGAGGAGTGTGGTGTGTTCTCTCTGTGTCTGCGTGGGTTTCCTCCGGGTGACTGTCTGTGAGCAATGTGGTGTGTTCTCCCTGTGTCTGTGTGGGTTTCCTCCGGGTGACTGTCTGTGAGGAGTGTGGTGTGTTCTCCCTGTGTCTGCATGGGTTTCCTCCGGGTGCTCCGGTTTCCTCCCACAGTCCAAAAACATACATTGGTAGGTGGATTGGAGGCTCAGAAGTGTGGTGTAGGTAGGTGTGAGTGTGTGACTGAATGTGTGTGCTGCCCTGTGAGGGTCTGGCACCCCCTCCGGGGTATATTCCTGCCTTGTGCCCAATGATTCCAGGTGGGCTCTAGACCCACCGTGACCCTGAACTCGATAAGCTGTATAATGAATGAATGTTATGATTTGTTTTTCCAAGCCATTCTTTGAGAAAATGATCCTTGTTTGTGCGCTGTGCTTGGAATAAAGGTGATCTGCCCCATTGTTTTAATTTCTTTTATTTTTTAATTATATTCCCAGAAATGTCTATCCTGCCATGGTAATCAATTGGTTAATCTGACTTTTTATTTTCTTTGATCAGTGTGCACTGATCACATCCCAGAAGAGGTTGAAAACACTAGGAAGAGGACAAGAACACTGGTCTAAACAGGAGGTGATGGCTGTGATGAAACCTCTCAAGCCTCACATAACGAAAGGAAAACTGGCCACAATGGCAGAATGTCAGCGGTGCAAGGATGCTGAGGATCCTGTGTTGAAGGACCGAAGTGCACAAAATATAAGAGACTTTGTTAGAAATAGAGGGATCACATTTTAAAAGGAAAATTCAATTTAATGAAGAATTGCTTCAAGGACATGGGCTTGATTTTTGTTGACTTAGTTCTTTAACAATCTGAGAAAAGTGTGATGTTACACCTGCAGCATGTTAATTAAAGATGTGTTTAATTCTTTGTTTGTTGTTATAACTGGAGCTGCAGTTAACGCTAACACAAGCGAGATGCTCATGTCCAGAGTTTGTTGTTTACAGGGACCTGTTCTGCTTAATCACATGTGTCTTTTGAATGCACCTGTTATGTTTGTGTTTGTGTGTGATCAAGTACCAGTAAACCACCTCTGTCCTTATAATACAGTGAAATGCCCTTTTTTGTGTATTGTTAAATCAGTGTCCTGGTAAAGTAGGCATGACCTCACAAACCTCTTGCCATAGGCAGGAGATTTTCAGGATGTCCCCATATACAAGCATGTTGTCAGGTGGACATAGTAAGAGCTTACATTTGTGTAGAAACAAATTAAGGTGATATTTGTGTTCTGTAAAAAGAGAGAATTTTTTGGTGTTTCCAGCAGTGCTGTAGGGCAAAGGGAAAGGTGGGTGCCACTAAACCACATTTTAACTGGTTTGGCAAGGGATGTCCTCATAAGACTTAGACCTGTGTGTGTGTGTGCAGCCTATAATCTCAGTTCAAAGTTTAATCATTCTCCTGCTCCTTAGTAATATTTTTCAACAAAAATTGAGTAGTTTGAAAATGGCGAGTGAGAAGAATACATCACTGAATTCAGGAGTGTTTGAATTTTGAATTAAACGTTAAACAAAGGTGTACAAAGAAGTTTGAAAGCATTTAATACTTTCCTTAGCTCTTGAAAATGATTGTATGTCTTGTTTTTCAAAGAAAAACTGAAATACCTTATGAAAAACTAAAGAAATGGAGTGAGAGCTGTTTCCTGCTTCACTCAGATGTTCACAACTAAGCCATTTTCTATTCTTTGTCTCACAGCTAAATGGTAAACACTGATCCTGGGTCTGTGTGTGCTCAGTTTGGAGAGTATGGCTGTTGTGATTTCTTCAAACCACCAGATGTCACTGTTTTAAGCCTTTAACTCTTCTGGCCAATCAGGATGAAGCTTCAAAACAGCCTCCACCTGTCTGGGACTTGAGTGAATACTAATTGGAGTCAGCTGTGTTGTCTGGGTTCGGTTCAGTTCAGCAGATTTCCCAGCAGTCTTGTTGCTTTCTGAAAATAGGACTTAATTTTGTTGTTATTTTGGCTGTTGTCTTTAGATGAGGCTGAATTTGGGTTCTCTTGTGTAAATGCGTTTTAGAGATTTCTGTTTTATTCATCGCTTGATTGATTTACAATTTTGACACAATGAATGCTGTAAACAAGGGTTGTATGTAGATTGTAAAGTTCATTAGCTCTTTATGAATTGTTTTTAGTTTCATTGGAGATTTGTAGTTTTCTGTTATGATGAAATGTGCTGTTTTTGTTCAGTTTTATTCTGTGGAATCTGTTGGGTTCTGTTTGGAGACTTCCAGGTCTTTGTTGTTTGAAAGGGCTTTTATTTTACCCCAGGTCCATTCAGTAAGGGGCAATAACTGAATCCGTCTGAAGTTAAAAAAGAGACTTTCCATTCAATCCACTCACATCTGAGAGGGCTTGGTTCCAGTCTATGGCCAGTGGGATCCTCTTGAAGAGATTTTGAGCAAGGTCTGTGAGGTAGGTCAGAATCTTTTTTTGCTCTCTTGTGTGTTTGTCACCTCTCATATGAAGAGCCATGGTCCTGGTTTATGGAAGCCACCTGTTTGTTTGGGGCAGGATTAGGAGCTAGATGGTTGCAAGTCTTGGTTCAGGTCTGTGGAGCTAATGGGATTATGGGCATGGATGTTTCTCTCGTATCTCTGTCCTGTCCTGTCCATATGTTCTAGGATCCAGTCCTGGGTTCCTGACTGACTGCATGCCGGATGCCGGAATCTGTGTCCATGGTTTGGCTTCAACCATCAGCTATAAAAGAGAGACCCGGGAGGAATGGTTCCTCACTCAATTGTTTATCTTTTTTGCTGTTGAAACTCGCTTCGTGTTTGAATTGTTAATTGTTGAATGTTTTTCTGAGTGTTGCCTGTCTGTCATTGTTTACATTTGTAACTAGTACCAGTTGTAGGGAGTGGCTGCCGTTTTGTTTTGGGAACTGGGGTTTGTCTCTGTTTATACACAGCAAGGGAGTAATGTTAGCACATTGTCTTTCACAGGTTAGTTAGTGTACCTAAAAGTAGTTAGTGTGGGGTTTGTTTGTTGTTTTGGCCTGGGTCACTCCTGAAGTCACTTTCTGGTCACTAAACTGTATCAATCACATCAATACATTTCACAAAACTGTCCTAAGTTGTAGTTTTTTTTGCACTCATCACACTCCGTTATTTCATTTTTTTTGTGTTGCGGTCTGCCCTAGACCAGGTCGTAACAGGATCTTTCTAGAATATTGAATTCTATTCCAGGAGACCCTGTTTCTCTGTTGTAAAAGAGGGCCAGTTTGGTCCCATTCCCACACACACACACACACACTCACACACACACACAAAATCCAATGTTATTGGATTCTGAAGGGCTTTGTTCTGGTCTATGGCAACACTGGTATCTGTCTCAAAGATTGATTCCAACCTGTTGAACCAGCTAAACCCAGTTTTGGAGTTCAGATGCTCTCTGGTGTTTAAAAAAAAAAAAAAAAAAAAAAAGCCCAATTCCACCTCAAACCCTGTCCCATTTTTTTTCTCTCTCTCACACAGGTTTACAGTGTTTATCAGGACACCCTGTAACCATGGTTTTTGAGGACACACCTTTCCTGACATCCTTTTCGTGAAAGTGTATATTTTGTGGTTCTGTTGTATTCATATTATTTAATATGATATTTATACTATTTGTTTTAAGAAAACGAACAGCCTTTTAAATTGTCAAATGGTGTAACCACAAAAAATGACAAATATCTAATATTTCACACCTAGAGTTCATGCAATTGCTCGTAAAATTAGCCATTTATTTTATAATATCCCATAAGAATGTTTTATTATATTTTTTCTAAATTTAGATTTTATGGGATTTTGTGAGACCATGTGCCATTAACATCTTCTTTTACGTGTATTCTTTGACCATGGTAAAAATGGTTTAAACACCCATTATTATAGTGTAGTCCATATTAACTTTTTTGTACAATATTAGTATTTTAGACAAGATACTGGTTACACCAACTGACCACAAACCTTCTACAGCAAAAGAACAAGAATAACTTGTGTTCGATTCTGATTTCAGTTCAGTTCTCATACAATTTCAGTTCGTAAAATGACAGCCATTGTTTTCAAAGAGAGTGAGTGAATGAAGGAGAGAGAGATTGTTAGTGAGAGAGTATCAGACATTGTTTTTTCATTTCTTTCATCATTAAACTTTTAAAAACTGACAACCATCAGTGTGAGTTCCTGTCATCTGATGAGATGTGAACCAATTGTTTCACATTAACATAATAATATAAAGGAAACAGCGTGTCAGAAACTTAAATCTTGAATTATTAAAGGGGTTGAGGATGCCTGTGGTACCTCTACATTTGGCTGCACATAGTCATGATCATGAGGGTTAACTATGGGTTACTGGACAATATGCTGGTCATCTTCGGAAGTGTTAATCAATAGAGGAGTAAGGTTTAAAACATCAGTACCATTTTATTCTCTATATACTGTCTTTGATACTGCTTCCAACTTTCCCTCATCTTTTGTTGTATGTGCACCTTTCCCAATATATATGTACAAAGTACATAATTATTTCCTGAAATAATTATGTATATATTATGTATATATATTGGGTTATGGAGAAACTACTTGGTTTAATGGCACATACATTGGTTTTAAACTGTTGGTTTGTATATATTGGTTTGTTGGTGTATATATATTGGACTCTCAGTACATACATTGGTTTGTGTGCTTGCATGTATCGGTTTGTGGGCTTGTATCGGTTTGTGGGCATGTATCGGTTGGTGTGTATCGGTTTGTGGGCGCATATACTGGTTTGTTTATATCGGTTTGTGGGCATATATATTGGATTCTGCGCTGCATGGTAGAAATTTGCCGTTCAGTGCTGTTCAGCGAGTAGCCTGTTTTGATTGTGCTGCGCGGTTTTAATGAACCTCAGTTTGGACAAACTTCTGACATATTCCAAATAAAACCGAGTGGCCCGGTGACCGAGCTCCGCGATTATAAATACTAAATAAAGGTCATAATAAAGATAATGAAGCCCAGACTAGCCGATTGGATTATGTTCTACAACAATGTGTTTTCTACGACGCTGAACTTAGCTCGTAGATCGCAGATTCGCAGATCCAGATGTTCTTTTCGAGCTGCGCGCGATCTCTGAGCATTCTGTTCAGCTGCGTGCGATCTCTGGGTGTTCTGTTCAGATGCGTGCGATCTCTGGGTGTTCTGTTCAGATGCGTGCGATCTCTGGGTGTTCTGTTCAGCTGCGTACGATCTCTGGGTGTTCTGTTCTGCTGCGTGTGCGATGTCTGAGTGTTCTGTTCAGCTGCGTACGATCTCTGGGTGTTCTGTTCAGCTGCGTGCGATCTCTGAGTGTTCTGTTCTGCTGCGTGTGCGATGTCTGAGTGTTCTGTTCAGCTGCGTGTGATGTCTGAGCGGTCTGTTCAGCTGCGCGTGCGATCTCTGAGTGTTCTGTTCAGCTGCGTGCGATCTCTGAGTGTTCTGTTCAGCTGCGCGGGAGATCTCTGAGTGTTCTGTTCAGCTGCGCGCGCGATCTCTGAGTGTTCTGTTCAGCTGCATGTGACGTCTGAGCGTTCTGTTCAGCTGCGTGCGACCTCTGAGCGTTCTGTTCAGGTGCGTTTGATCTGAGTGTTCTGTTCAGCTGCAAGCCCGATCTCTGAGCGTTCTGTTCAGCTGCACGCGCGATCTGAGCGTTCTGTTCAGCCGCGCGCGCGATCTCTGAGCGTTCTGTTCAGCTGCGTACAATCTCTGGGTGCTCTGTTCTGCTGCGTGTGCGATGTCTGAGTGTTCTGTTCAGCCGCGTGTGCGATCTCTGGGTGTTCTGTTCAGCCGCGTACGATCTCTGAGCGTTCTGTTCAGCTGCGTGCGACCTCTGAGCGGTCTGTTCAGCTGCGTGCGACCTCTGAGCGGTCTGTTCAGCTGCGTGCGACCTCTGAGCGGTCTGTTCAGCTGCGCGCGCGATCTCTGAGTGTTCTGTTGAGCGGATCGCGCGATCTCTGAGCATTCTTTTCAGCCGCTCGCATGATCTCTGAGCGTTCTGTTCAGCCGCGCGCGATCTCTGAGTGTTCTGTTCTGCTGCGCGCGCGATCTCTGAGTGTTCTGTTTAGCTGCGTGCGATCTCTGGGTGTTCTGTTCAGCTGCGTGCGCGATCTCTGAGTGTTCTATTCAGCCGAGCGCACGATCTCTGAGTGTTCTATTCAGCCGAGCGCACGATCTCTGAGTGTTCTGTTCAGCCCCGTGCGGGATCTCTGAGTGTTCTGTTGAGCGGATCGCGCGATCTCTGAGTGTTCTGTTGAGCGGATCGCGCGATCTCTGAGTGTTCTGTTCCGCTGCCTGCGACCTCTGAGCGTTCTGTTCAGCTGCGCGTGCCATCTGAGTGTTCTGTTCAGCCGCGCGTGCCATCTGAGTGTTCTGTTCAGCCGCGCGAGCGATCTCTGGGTGTTCTATTCAGCCGCGCGCACGATCTGTGAGTGTTCTATTCAGCCGCGTGCGATCTCTGAGTGTTCTGTTCATCTGCGTGCGCGATCTCTGAGTGTTCTTTTCAACTGCGCACGATCTCTGAGTGTTCTGTTCAGCTGCGTGCGATCTCTGAGTGTTCTGTTCTGCTGCGCGTGCGATCTCTGGGTGTTCTGTTCACCTGCGCGCGATCTCTGAGTGTTCTTTTCAACTGCGCACGATCTCTGAGTGTTCTGTTCAGCTGCGTGTGATGTCTGAGTGTTCTGTTCAGCGGCGAGTACGATCTCTGAGTGTTCTGTTCAGCGGCGCGAACGATCTCTGAGTGTCCTTTTCAGCTGCATGCGCGATGTCTGAGTGTTCTGTTCAGCCGCGTGTGCGATCTCTGGGTGTTCTGTTCAGCTGCGTACGATCTCTGGGTGTTCTGTTCACCTGCGTGCGATCTCTGGGTGTTCTGTTCACCTGCGTGCGATCTCTGAGTGTTCTTTTCAACTGCGCACGATCTCTGAGTGTTCTGTTCAGCTGCGTGCGCGATCTCTGAGTGTTCTTTTCAGCTGCACGCGCAATCTCTGGGTGTTCTGTTCACCTGCGTGCGATCTCTGAGTGTTTATTTCACCTGCGTGCGATCTGTGAGTGTTCTGTTCACCTGCGTGCGATCTGTGAGTGTTCTGTTCAGCTGCGTGCGATCTGTGAGTGTTCTGTTAAGCTGCGTGGGATCTCTGGGTGTTCTTTTCAGCTGCGCGCGCGATCTCTGAGTGTTCTGTTCAGCTGCGTGCGATCTGTGAGTGTTCTGTTCAGCTGCGCGCGCGATCTCTGAGTGTTCTGTTCAGCGGATCACGCGAAGTCTGAGTGTTCTGTTCAGCTGCGTGCGATCTGTGAGTGTTCTGTTCAGCTGCGCGGGATCTCTGGGTGTTCTGTTCAGCTGCGTGCGATCTCTGAGTGTTCTGTTCAGCCGCGCGCACGATCTCTGAGTGTTCTGTTCAGCGGATCACGCGATGTCTGAGTGTTCTGTTCAGCTGCGTGCGATCTGTGAGTGTTCTGTTCAGCTGCGTGCGATCTGTGAGTGTTCTGTTCACCTGCGTGCGATCTGTGAGTGTTCTGTTCAGCTGCGTGCGATCTGTGAGTGTTCTGTTCAGCTGCGCGCGCGATCTCTGGGTGTTCTGTTCAGCTGCGTGCGATCTCTGAGTGTTCTGTTCAGCCGCGCGCGCGTTCTCTGAGTGTTCTGTTCAGCTGAGTGCCATCTCTGAGTGTTCTGTTCAGCTGAGTGCCATCTCTGAGTGTTCTCTTCAGCCGCGCGCGTGATCTCTGAGTGTTCTGTTCAGCTGCGCGCGATCTCTGAGTGTTCTGTTCAGCTGCGCGCGATCTCTGAGTGTTCTGTTCAGCTGCGCGGGATCTCTGAGTGTTCTGTTCAGCTGCGCGGGATCTCTGAGTGTTCTGTTCAGCTGCGCGCGCGATATCTGGGTGTTCTGTTCACCTGCGTGCGATCTCTGAGTGTTCTGTTCAGCTGCTTGCGATCTCTGAGTGTTCTGTTCAGCCGCACGCACGATCTCTGAGTGTTCTGTTCAGCGGATTACGCGATGTCTGAGTGTTCTGTTCAGCTGCGTGCGATCTGTGAGTGTTCTGTTCACCTGCGTGCGATCTGTGAGTGTTCTGTTAAGCTGCGCGGGATCTCTGGGTGTTCTTTTCAGCTGCGCGCGCGTTCTCTGAGTGTTCTGTTCAGCTGAGTGCCATCTCTGAGTGTTCTGTTCAGCCGTGCGCGATCTCTGAGTGTTCTGTTCAGCCGCGCGGGATCTCTGAGTGTTCTGTTCACCTGCGCGCGCGATCTCTGGGTGTTCTGTTCAGCTGCGTGCGATCTCTGAGTGCTCTGTTCAGCTGCGCGGGCGATATCTGGGTGTTCTTTTCACCTGCGTGCGATCTCTGAGTGTTCTGTTAAGCTGCGCGGGATCTCTGGGTGTTCTTTTCAGCTGCGCGCGCGATCTCTGAGTGTTCTGTTCAGCTGCGCGCGCGATCTCTGAGTGTTCTGTTCAGCGGATCATGCGAAGTCTGAGTGTTCTGTTTAGCTGCGTGCGATCTGTGAGTGTTCTGTTCAGCTGCGCGGGATCTCTGGGTGTTCTGTTCAGCTGCGTGCGATCTCTGAGTGTTCTGTTCAGCCGCGCGCACGATCTCTGAGTGTTCTGTTCAGCGGATCACGCGATGTCTGAGTGTTCTGTTCAGCTGCGTGCGATCTGTGAGTGTTCTGTTCAGCTGTGTGCGATCTGTGAGTGTTCTGTTCAGCTGCGTGCGATCTGTGAGTGTTCTGTTCACCTGCGTGCGATCTGTGAGTGTTCTGTTCAGCTGCGTGCGATCTGTGAGTGTTCTGTTAAGCTGCACGGGATCTCTGGGTGTTCTTTTCAGCTGCGCGCGCGATCTCTGAGTGTTCTGTTCAGCTGCGTGCGATCTGTGAGTGTTCTGTTCAGCTGCGCGCGCGATCTCTGGGTGTTCTGTTCAGCTGCGTGCGATCTGTGAGTGTTCTGTTCAGCTGCGCGCGCGATCTCTGGGTGTTCTGTTCAGCTGCGTGCGATCTCTGAGTGTTCTGTTCAGCCGCGCGCTTTCTCTGAGTGTTCTGTTCAGCCGCGCGCTTTCTCTGAGTGTTCTGTTCAGCTGAGTGCCATCTCTGAGTGTTCTGTTCAGCTGAGTGCCATCTCTGAGTGTTCTCTTCAGCCGCGCGCGTGATCTCTGAGTGTTCTGTTCAGCCGCGCGCGATCTCTGAGCGTTCTGTTCAGCTGCTTGTGATGTCTGAGCGTTCTGTTCAGCTGCTTGTGATGTCTGAGTGTTCTGTTCAGCTGCGTGCGCGATCTCTGAGCATTCTGTTCAGCTGCTTGTGATGTCTGAGCGTTCTGTTCAGCTGCTTGTGATGTCTGAGTGTTCTTTTCAGCTGCACGCGCAATCTCTGGGTGTTCTGTTCACCTGCGTGCGATCTCTGAGTGTTCATTTCACCTGCGTGCGATCTCTGAGTGTTCTGTTCAGCTGCTTGCGATCTCTGAGTGTTCATTTCACCTGCGTGCGATCTGTGAGTGTTCTGTTCACCTGCGTGCGATCTGTGAGTGTTCTGTTCAGCTGCGTGCGATCTGTGAGTGTTCTGTTAAGCTGCGCGGGATCTCTGGGTGTTCTTTTCAGCTGCGCGCGCGATCTCTGAGTGTTCTGTTCAGCTGCGTGCGATCTGTGAGTGTTCTGTTCAGCTGCGCGCGCGATCTCTGAGTGTTCTGTTCAGCGGATCACGCGAAGTCTGAGTGTTCTGTTCAGCTGCGTGCGATCTGTGAGTGTTCTGTTCAGCTGCGCGGGATCTCTGGGTGTTCTGTTCAGCTGCGTGCGATCTCTGAGTGTTCTGTTCAGCTGCGTGCGATCTGTGAGTGTTCTGTTAAGCTGCACGGGATCTCTGGGTGTTCTTTTCAGCTGCGCGCGCGATCTCTGAGTGTTCTGTTCAGCTGCGTGCGATCTGTGAGTGTTCTGTTCAGCTGCGCGGGATCTTTGGGTGTTCTGTTCAGCTGCGTGCGATCTCTGAGTGTTCTGTTCAGCCGCGCGCACGATCTCTGAGTGTTCTGTTCAGCGGATCACGCGATGTCTGAGTGTTCTGTTCAGCTGCGTGCGATCTGTGAGTGTTCTGTTCAGCTGCGTGCGATCTGTGAGTGTTCTGTTCACCTGCGTGCGATCTGTGAGTGTTCTGTTCACCTGCGTGCGATCTGTGAGTGTTCTGTTCAGCTGCGCGGGATCTCTGGGTGTTCTGTTCAGCTGCGTGCGATCTCTGAGTGTTCTGTTCAACTGCGTGCGATCTCTTGGTGTTCTGTTCAGCTGCGTGCGATCTGTGAGTGTTCTGTTCAGCTGCGTGCGATCTGTGAGTGTTCTGTTCAGCTGCGCGGGATTTCTGGGTGTTCTTTTCAGCTGCGCGCGCGATCTCTGGGTGTTCTTTTCAGCTGCGTGCGATCTGTGAGTGTTCTGTTCAGCTGCGCGGGATCTCTGGGTGTTCTGTTCAGCTGCGTGCGTTCTCTGAGTGTTCTGTTCAACTGCGTGCGATCTCTTGGTGTTCTGTTCAGCTGCGTGCGCGATCTCTGAGTGTTCAGTTCAGCTGCGCGGGATCTCTGGGTGTTCTGTTCAGCTGCGTGCGATCTCTGAGTGTTCTGTTCAGCTGCGTGCGATCTGTGAGTGTTCTGTTCAGCTGCGCGGGATCTCTGGGTGTTCCTTTCAGCTGCGCGCGCGATCTCTGAGTGTTCTGTTCAGCTGCGTGCGATCTGTGAGTGTTCTGTTCAGTTGCGTGCGATCTCTGAGTTTTCTGTTCTGCTGCGCGTGCGATTTCTGAGTGTTCTGTTCAGCTGCGTGCGATCTCTGGGTGTTCTTTTCAACTGCGAGCGATCTCTGGGTGTTCTGTTCAACTGCGAGCGATCTCTGGGTGTTCTGTTCAGCTGCGTGCGATCTCTGGGTTTTCTGTTCAACTGCGAGCGATCTCTGAGTGTTCTGTTCTGCTACGTGTGCGATCCCTGGGTGTTCTGTTCAGCTGCGCACGATCTCTGAGTGTTCTGTTCAGTTGCGAGCGATCTCTGAGTTTTCTGTTCTGCTGCGCGTGCGATCTCTGAGCGTTCTGTTCAGCTGCGCACGATCTCTGAGCGTTCTGTTCAGTTGCGAGCGATCTCTGAGTGTTCTGTTCAGCTGCGCACGATCTCTGAGTGTTCTGTTCAGTTGCGAGCGATGTCTGAGTGTTCTGTTCTGCTGCGCGTGCGATCTCTGGGTGTTCTGTTTAGCCCCGTGCGCAATCTCTGTGTGTTCTGTTCTGCTGCGCGTGCGATCTCTGGGTGTTCTGTTCAGCTGCGTGCGATCTCTGAGTGTTCTGATCTCTGAGTGTTCTGTTCAGCTGCGCGTGCGATCTCTGAGTGTTCTGTTCAGCTGCGCGCGATCTCTGTGTGTTCTGTTCAGCTGCGCGCGCGATCTCTGAGTGTTCTGTTCAGCTGGGCGTGCGATCTCGGAGTTCTCTGTTCTGCTGCGCGTGCGATTTCTGAGTGTTCTGTTCAGCTGCGTGCGATCTCTGGGTGTTCTTTTCAACTGCGAGCGATCTCTGGGTGTTCTGTTCAACTGCGAGCGATCTCTGGGTGTTCTGTTCAGCTGCGTGCGATCTCTGGGTGTTCTGTTCAACTGCGAGCGATCTCTGAGTGTTCTGTTTTGCTACGTGTGCGATCCCTGGGTGTTCTGTTCAGCTGCGCACGATCTCTGAGTTTTCTGTTCTGCTGCGCGTGCGATCTCTGAGTGTTCTGTTCAGCTGCGCACGATCTCTGAGTGTTCTGTTCAGTTGCGAGCGATGTCTGAGTGTTCTGTTCTGCTGCGCGTGCGATCTCTGGGTGTTCTGTTCAGCTGCGCGCGATCTCTGAGTTTTCTGTTCAGCTGCGCGCGATCTCTGAGTGTTCTGTTCAGCTGCGCGTGCGATCTCTGAGTGTTCTGTTCAGCTGCGCACGATCTCTGAGTGTTCTGTTCAGTTGCGAGCGATGTCTGAGTGTTCTGTTCTGCTGCGCGTGCGATCTCTGGGTGTTCTGTTCAGCCCCGTGCGCAATCTCTGTGTGTTCTGTTCTGCTGCGCGTGCGATCTCTGGGTGTTCTGTTCAGCTGCGTGCGATCTCTGAGTGTTCTGTTCAGCTGCGCGCGATCACTGTGTGTTCTGTTCAGCTGCGCGCGCGATCTCTGAGTGTTCTGTTCAGCTGCGCGTGCGATCTCTGAGTGTTCTGTTCAGCTGCGCGTGCGATCTCTGAGTGTTCTGTTCAGCTGCGCGCGCGATCTCTGAGTGTTCTGTTCAGCTGCGCGCGCGATCTCTGGGTGTTCTGTTCAGCTGCGCGCGCGATCTCTGGGTGTTCTGTTCAGCCGCGGGCGCGATCTCTGAGTGTTCTGATCAGCTGCGCGTGCGATCTCTGAGTGTTCTGTTCAGCTGCGAGCGATCTCTGAGTGTTCTGTTCAACTGCGAGAGATCTGTGTTCTGTTCTGCTGCGCGTGCGATCTCTGTGTGTTCTGTTCAGCTGCGCGTGCGATCTCTGAGTGTTCTGTTCAGCTGCGCGCGCGATCTCTGAGTGTTCTGTTCTGCTGCGCGTGCGATCTCTGGGTGTTCTGTTCAGCTGCGAGCGAGCTCTGAGTGTTCTGTTCAGCTGCGAGCTATCTCTGAGTGTTCTGTTCAGCTGCGAGCGATCTCTGAGTGTTCTGTTCAGCTGCGAGCGATCTCTGAGTGTTCTGTTCAGCTGCGAGCGATCTCTGAGTTTTCTGTTCAGCTGCGAGCGATCTCTGAGTGTTCTGTTCAGCTGCGTGCGATCTCTGGGTGTTCTGTTCAGCTGCGCGCGCGATCTCTGAGTGTTCTGTTCAGCTGCGCACGCGATCTCTGAGTGTTCTGTTCTGCTGCGCGTGCGATCTCTGTGTGTTCTGTTCAGCTGCGCGCGCGATCTCTGAGTGTTCTGTTCAGCCGCGGGCGCGATCTCTGAGTGTTTTGTTCAGCCGCGGGCGCGATCTCTGAGTTTTCTGTTCAGCGGGGGGCGCGATCTCTGAGTGTTCTGTTCATCTGCGCGTGCGATCTCTGAGTGTTATGTTCTGCTGCGCGTGCGATCTCTGGGTGTTCTGTTCAGCTGCGTGCGATCTCTGAGTGTTCTGTTCAGCTGCGCGCGCGATCTCTGGGTGTTCTGTTCAGCTGCGTGCGATCTCTGGGTGTTCTGTTCAACTGCGCGCGATCTCTGAGTGTTATGTTCTGCTGCGCGTGCGATCTCTGGGTGTTCTGTTCAGCTGCGTGCGATCTCTGAGTGTTCTGTTCAGCTGCGCGCGCGATCTCTGGGTGTTCTGTTCAGCTGCGTGCGATCTCTGGGTGTTCTGTTCAACTGCGCGCGATCTCTGAGTGTTCTGTTCAACTGCGAGAGATCTCTGTGTGTTCTGTTCAGCTGCGCGTGCGATCTCTGAGTGTTCTGTTCAGCTGCGCGTGCGATCTCTGAGTGTTCTGTTCAGCTGCGCGCGATCTCTGAGTGTTCTGTTCAGTTGCGCGTGCGATCTCTGAGTGTTCTGTTCAGCTGCGCGTGCGATCTCTGGGTGTTCTGTTCAGCTGCGTGCGATCTCTGAGTGTTCTGTTCAGTTGCGCGTGCGATCTCTGAGTGTTCTGTTCAGTTGCGCGTGCGATCTGAGTGTTCTGTTCAGCTGCGCGAGCGATCTCTGAGTTTTCTGTTCTGCTGCGCGTGCGATCTCTGAGTGTTCTGTTCAGCTGCGCACGATCTCTGAGTGTTCTGTTCAGTTGCGAGCGATCTCTGAGTTTTCTGCTCTGCTGCGCGTGCGATCTCTGAGTGTTCTGTTCAGCTGCGCACGATCTCTGAGTGTTCTGTTCAGTTGCGAGCGATCTCTGAGTGTTCTGTTCAGCTGCGCACGATCTCTGAGTGTTCTGTTCAGCTGTGCACGATCTCTGAGTGTTCTTTTCAGTTGCGAGCGATCTCTGAGTGTTCTGTTCAGCTGCGCGCGATCTCTGAGTGTTCTGTTCAGCTGCGCGCGCGATCTCTGGGTGTTCTGTTCAGCTGCATGCGATCTCTGGGTGTTCTGTTCAACTGCGAGCGATCTCTGGGTGTTCTGTTCAGCTGCGTGTGCGATGTCTGAGTGTTGTGTTCAGCGGCTCGCGTGATCTCTGAGTCTTCTGTTCAGCTACGTGCGATCTCTGAGTGTTCTGTTCTGCTGCGCGTGCGATCTCTGGGTGTTCTGTTCAGCTGCGTGCGATCTCTGGGTGTTCTGTTCAACTGCGAGCGATCTCTGGGTGTTCTGTTCAGCTGCGTGTGCGATGTCTGAGTGTTGTGTTCAGCGGCTCGCGTGATCTCTGAGTCTTCTGTTCAGCTACGTGCGATCTCTGAGTGTTTTGTTCAGCTGCGGGCGATCTCTGAGTGTTCTGTTCAGCTGCGTGCGATCTGAGTGTTCTGTTCAGCCACGGGCGCAATCTCTGAGTGTTCTATTCAGCTGCGTGCGATCTCTGAGTTTTCTGTTCAGCTGCGCGCGCGATCTCTGAGTGTTCTGTTCAGCTGCGCACGATCTCTGAGTGTTCTATTCAGTTGCGTGCGATCTCTGAGTGTTCTGTTCAGCTGCGCACGATCTCTGAGTGTTCTATTCAGCTGCGTGCGATCTCTGAGTGTTCTGTTCAGCTGCGCGCGCGATCTCTGAGTGTTCTGTTCAGCTGCGCGTGCGATCTCTGAGTGTTCTGTTCAGCTGCGCGTGCGATCTCTGAGTGTTTTGTTCAGCTGCGGGCGATCTCTGAGTGTTCTGTTCAGCTGCGTGCGATCCGAGTGTTCTGTTCAGCCACGGGCGCAATCTCTGAGTGTTCTATTCAGCTGCGTGCGATCTCTGAGTTTTCTGTTCTGCTGCGCGCGCGATATCTGAGTGTTCTGTTCAGCTGCGCGCGATCTCTGAGTGTTCTGTTCAGCTGCGCGCGATCTCTGAGTGTTCTGTTCAACTGCGAGAGATCTCTGAGTGTTCTGTTCAGCCGCGCGCGCGATCTCTGAGTGTTCTGTTCAGCCGCGCGCGCGACCTCTGAGTGTTCTGTTCACCTGCGTGCGATCTCTGGGTGTTCTGTTCAGCTGCGTGTGCGATGTCTGAGTGTTGTGTTCAGCGGCTCGCGTGATCTCTGAGTCTTCTGTTCAGCTACATGCGATCTCTGAGTGTTTTGTTCAGCTGCGGGCGATCTCTGAGTGTTCTGTTCAGCTGCGTGCGATCTGAGTGTTCTGTTCAGCCACGGGCGCAATCTCTGAGTGTTCTATTCAGCTGCGTGCGATCTCTGAGTTTTCTGTTCAGCTGCGCGCGCGATCTCTGAGTGTTCTGTTCAGCTGCGCACGATCTCTGAGTGTTCTATTCAGTTGCGAGCGATCTCTGAGTGATCTGTTCAGCTGCGCGTGCGATCTCTGAGTGTTCTGTTCAGCTGCGCGTGCGATCTCTGAGTGTTCTGTTCAACTGCGAGAGATCTCTGTGTGTTCTGTTCTGCTGCGCGTGCGATCTCTGTGTGTTCTGTTCAGCTGCGCGTGCGATCTCTGAGTGCTCTGTTCAGCTGCGCGCGCGATCTCTGAGTGTTCTGTTCAGCCCCGTGCGCAATCTCTGTGTGTTCTGTTCAGCTGCGCGCGCGATCTCTGAGTGTTCTGTTCTGCTGCGCGTGCGATCTCTGGGTGTTCTGTTCAGCTGCGAGCGAGCTCTGAGTGTTCTGTTCAGCTGCGAGCGATCTCTGAGTGTTCTGTTCAGCTGCGAGCGATCTCTGAGTGTTCTGTTCAGCTGCGAGCGATCTCTGAGTTTTCTGTTCAGCTGCGAGCGATCTCTGAGTGTTCTGTTCAGCTGCGAGCAATCTCTGAGTGTTCTGTTCAGCTGCGAGCGATCTTTGAGTGCTCTGTTCAGCTGCGCGTGCGATCTCTGAGTGTTCTGTTCAGCTGCGCGCGCGATCTCTGAGTGTTCTGTTCAGCTGCGCGCGCAATCTCTGAGTGTTCTGTTCAGCTGCGCGCGTGATCTCTGAGTGTTCTGTTCAGCTGCGCGCGTGATCTCTGAGTGTTCTGTTCAGCTGGGCGCGCGATCTCTGAGTGTTCTGTTCAGCTGCGCGCGCGATCTCTGAGTGTTCTGTTCAGCTGCGCGCGCGATCTCTGGGTGTTCTGTTCAGCTGCGTGCGATCTCTGAGTGTTCTGTTCAGCCGCGGGCGCGATCTCTGAGTGTTCTGTTCAGCCGCGGGCGCGATCTCTGAGTGTTCTGTTCAGCTGCGCGCGCGATCTCTGAGTGTTCTGATCAGCTGCGCGTGCGATCTCTGAGTGTTCTGTTCAGCTGCGTGCGATCTCTGAGTGTTCTGTTCAGCTGCGCGCGATCTCTGAGTGTTCTGTTCAGCTGCGAGACATCTCTGTGTGTTCTGTTCAGCTGCGCGTGCGATCTCTGAGTGTTCTGTTCAGCCCCGTGCGCAATCTCTGTGTGTTCTGTTCTGCTGCGCGTGCGATCTCTGAGTGTTCTTTTCAGCCGCGCGAGCGATCTCTGAGTGTTCTGTTCAGCTGCGAGCGATCTCTGAGTTTTCTGTTCAGCTGCGAGCGATCTCTGAGTGTTCTGTTCAGCTGCGAGCGATCTCTGAGTGTTCTGTTCAGCCGCGCGAGCGATCTCTGAGTGTTCTGTTCAGCTGCGAGCGATCTCTGAGTTTTCTGTTCAGCTGCGAGCGATCTCTGAGTGTTCTGTTCAGCTGCGCGCGATCTCTGAGTGTTCTGTTCAGCTGCGAGCGATCTCTGAGTTTTCTGTTCAGCTGCGAGCGATCTCTGAGTGTTCTGTTCTGCTGCGCGTGCGATCTCTGGGTGTTCTGTTCAGCTGCGTGCGATCTCTGGGTGTTCTGTTCAGCTGCGAGCGATCTCTGAGTTTTCTGTTCAGCTGCGAGCGATCTCTGAGTTTTCTGTTCAGCTGCGCGCGCAATCTCTGAGTGTTCTGTTCAGCTGCGCGCGCAATCTCTGAGTGTTCTGTTCAGCCGCTGGCGCGATCTCTGAGTGTTCTGTTCAGCTGCGAGCGATCTCTGAGTGTTCTGTTCAGCTGGGCGTGCGATCTCTGAGTGTTCTGTTCAGCCGCGCGCGATCTCTGAGTGTTCTGTTCAGCCGCGCGCGATCTCTGAGTGTTCTGTTCAGCTGCGAGCGATCTCTGAGTGTTCTGTTCAGCTGCGCGCGCGATGTCTGAGTGTTCTGTTCAGCTGCGCGCGCGATGTCTGAGTGTTCTGTTCAGCTGCGCGCGCGATCTCTGAGTGTTCTGTTCAGCTGCGCGCGATCTCTGAGTGTTCTGTTCAGCTGCGAGCGATCTCTGAGTGTTCTGTTCAGCTGCGCGCGCGATCTCTGAGTGTTCTGTTCAGCTGCGCGCGATCTCTGAGTGTTCTGTTCAGCTGCGCGCGCGATCTCTGAGTGTTCTGTTCAGCTGCGCACGAGATGTCTGAGTGTTCTGTTCAGCTGCGTGGGATCTCTGTGTGTCCTGTTCAGCTGCGCGTGCGATCTCTGAGTGTTCTGTTCAGCCGCGGGCGCGATCTCTGAGTGTTCTGTTCAGCCGCGGGCGCGATCTCTGAGTGTTCTGTTCAGCTGCGTGTGCGATCTCTGAGTTTTCTGTTCAGCGGGGGGCGCGATCTCTGAGTGTTCTGTTCATCTGCGCGTGCGATCTCTGAGTGTTATGTTCTGCTGCGCGTGCGATCTCTGAGTGTTCTGTTCAGTTGCGCGTGCGATCTCTGAGTGTTCTGTTCAGCTGCGCGCGCGATCTCTGGGTGTTCTGTTCAGCTGCGTGCGATCTCTGGGTGTTCTGTCCAACTGCGCGCGATCTCTGAGTGTTCTGTTCAGCTGCGCGCGATCTCTGAGTGTTCTGTTCAGTTGCGCGTGCGATATCTGAGTGTTCTGTTCAGCTGCGCGTGCGATCTCTGGGTGTTCTGTTCAGCTGCGTGCGATCTCTGAGTGTTCTGTTCAGTTGCGCGTGCGATCTCTGAGTGTTCTGTTCAGTTGCGCGTGCGATCTCTGAGTGTTCTGTTCTGCTGCGCGTGCGATCTCTGAGTGTTCTGTTCAGCTGCGGGCGATCTCTGAGTGTTCTGTTCAGCTGCGTGCGATCTCTGAGTGTTCTGTTCAGCTGCGCGCGCGATCTCTGAGTGTTCTGTTCAGCTGCGTGCGATCTCTGAGTGTTCTGTTCAGCCGCGGGCGCGATCTCTGAGTGTTCTGTTCAACTGCGAGAGATCTCTGTGTGTTCTGTTCAGCTGCGCGTGCGATCTCTGAGTCCTCTGTTCAGCTGCGCGCGCGATCTCTGAGTGTTCTGTTCAGCCCCGTGCGCAATCTCTGTGTGTTCTGTTCTGCTGCGCGTGCGATCTCTGAGTGTTCTGTTCAGCTGCGAGCGATCTCTGAGTGTTCTGTTCAACTGCGAGAGATCTCTGTGTGTTCTGTTCTGCTGCGCGTGCGATCTCTGTGTGTTCTGTTCAGCTGCGCGTGCGATCTCTGAGTGCTCTGTTCAGCTGCGCGCGCGATCTCTGAGTGTTCTGTTCAGCCCCGTGCGCAATCTCTGTGTGTTCTGTTCAGCTGCGCGCGCGATCTCTGAGTGTTCTGTTCTGCTGCGCGTGCGATCTCTGGGTGTTCTGTTCAGCTGCGAGCGAGCTCTGAGTGTTCTGTTCAGCTGCGAGCGATCTCTGAGTGTTCTGTTCAGCTGCGAGCGATCTCTGAGTATTCTGTTCAGCTGCGAGCGATCTCTGAGTTTTCTGTTCAGCTGCGAGCAATCTCTGAGTGTTCTGTTCAGCTGCGCGCGCGATCTTTGAGTGCTCTGTTCAGCTGCGAGCGATCTCTGAGTGTTCTGTTCAGCTGCGAGCGATCTCTGAGTTTTCTGTTCAGCTGCGAGCGATCTCTGAGTGTTCTATTCAGCTGCGCGTGCGATCTCTGTGTGTTCTGTTCAGCTGCGCGTGCGATCTCTGAGTGCTCTGTTCAGCTGCGCGCGCGATCTCTGAGTGTTCTGTTCAGCCCCGTGCGCAATCTCTGTGTGTTCTGTTCAGCTGCGCGCGCGATCTCTGAGTGTTCTGTTCAGCTGCGCGCGCGATCTCTGGGTGTTCTGTTCAGCTGCGAGCGAGCTCTGAGTGTTCTGTTCAGCTGCGAGCGATCTCTGAGTGTTCTGTTCAGCTGCGAGCGATCTCTGAGTATTCTGTTCAGCTGCGAGCGATCTCTGAGTTTTCTGTTCAGCTGCGCGCGCGATCTCTGAGTGTTCTGTTCAGTTGCGCGTGCGATCTCTGAGTGTTCTGTTCAGTTGCGCATGCGATCTCTGAGTGTTCTGTTCTGCTGCGCGTGCGATCTCTGAGTGTTCTGTTCAGCTGCGGGCGATCTCTGAGTGTTCTGTTCAGCTGCGTGCGATCTGAGTGTTCTGTTCAGCCACGGGCGCAATCTCTGAGTGTTCTATTCAGCTGCGTGCGATCTCTGAGTTTTCTGTTCAGCTGCGCGCGCGATCTCTGAGTGTTCTGTTCAGCTGTGCACGATCTCTGAGTGTTCTATTCAGTTGCGAGCGATCTCTGAGTGTTCTGTTCAGCTGCGCACGATCTCTGAGTGTTCTATTCAGTTGCGAGCGATCTCTGAGTGTTCTGTTCAGCTGCGCGTGCGATCTCTGAGTGTTCTGTTCAGCTGCGCGCGCGATCTCTGAGTGTTCTGTTCAGCTGCGCGTGCGATCTCTGAGTGTTCTGTTCAGCTGCGCGCGCGATCTCTAAGTGTTCTGTTCAGCTGCGTGCGATCTCTGAGTGTTCTGTTCAGCCGCGGGCGCGATCTCTGAGTGTTCTGTTCTGGCGCTGGCGCGATCTCTGAGTGTTCTGTTCAGCCGCGGGCGCGATCTCTGAGTGTTCTGTTCAGCTGCGCGCGCGATCTCTGAGTGTTCTGATCAGCTGCGCGTGCGATCTCTGAGTGTTCTGTTCAGCTGCGTGCGATCTCTGAGTGTTCTGTTCAGCTGCGCGCGATCTCTGAGTGTTCTGTTCAACTGCGAGAGATCTCTGTGTGTTCTGTTCAGCTGCGCGTGCGATCTCTGAGTGCTCTGTTCAGCTGCGCGCGCGATCTCTGAGTGTTCTGTTCAGCCCCGTGCGCAATCTCTGTGTGTTCTGTTCTGCTGCGCGTGCGATCTCTGAGTGTTCTGTTCAGCTGCGAGCGATCTCTGAGTGTTCTGTTCAACTGCGAGAGATCTCTCTGTGTTCTGTTCTGCTGCGCGTGCGATCTCTGTGTGCTCTGTTCAGCTGCGCGTGCGATCTCTGAGTGCTCTGTTCAGCTGCGCGCGCGATCTCTGAGTGTTCTGTTCAGCCCCGTGCGCAATCTCTGTGTGTTCTGTTCAGCTGCGCGCGCGATCTCTGAGTGTTCTGTTCTGCTGCGCGTGCGATCTCTGGGTGTTCTGTTCAGCTGCGAGCGAGCTCTGAGTGTTCTGTTCAGCTGCGAGCGATCTCTGAGTGTTCTGTTCAGCTGCGAGCGATCTCTGAGTGTTCTGTTCAGCTGCGAGCGATCTCTGAGTTTTCTGTTCAGCTGCGAGCAATCTCTGAGTGTTCTGTTCAGCTGCGCGCGCGATCTTTGAGTGCTCTGTTCAGCTGCGAGCGATCTCTGAGTGTTCTGTTCAGCTGCGAGCGATCTCTGAGTTTTCTGTTCAGCTGCGAGCGATCTCTGAGTGTTCTGTTCAGCTGCGAGCGATCTCTGAGTGTTCTGTTCAGCTGCGCGTGCGATCTCTGTGTGTTCTGTTCAGCTGCGCGTGCGATCTCTGAGTGCTCTGTTCAGCTGCGCGCGCGATCTCTGAGTGTTCTGTTCAGCCCCGTGCGCAATCTCTGTGTGTTCTGTTCAGCTGCGCGCGCGATCTCTGAGTGTTCTGTTCAGCTGCGCGTGCGATCTCTGGGTGTTCTGTTCAGCTGCGAGCGAGCTCTGAGTGTTCTGTTCAGCTGCGAGCGATCTCTGAGTGTTCTGTTCAGCTGCGAGCGATCTCTGAGTTTTCTGTTTAGCTGCGAGCGATCTCTGAGTGTTCTGTTCAGCTGCGAGCGATCTCTGAGTGTTCTGTTCAGCTGCGCGTGCGATCTTTGAGTGCTCTGTTCAGCTGCGAGCGATCTCTGAGTGTTCTGTTCTGCTGCGCGCGCGATCTCTGAGTGTTCTGTTCAGCCGCGGGCGCGATCTCTGAGTGTTCTGTTCAGCCGCGGGCGCGATCTCTGAGTGTTCTGTTCAGCTGCGTGTGCGATCTCTGAGTTTTCTGTTCAGCGGGGGGCGCGATCTCTGAGTGTTCTGTTCATCTGCGCGTGCGATCTCTGAGTGTTATGTTCTGCTGCGCGTGCGATCTCTGGGTGTTCTGTTCAGCTGCGTGCGATCTCTGAGTGTTCTGTTCAGCTGCGCGCGCGATCTCTGGGTGTTCTGTTCAGCTGCGTGCGATCTCTGGGTGTTCTGTTCAACTGCGAGAGATCTCTGTGTGTTCTGTTCAGCTGCGCATGCGATCTCTGAGTGTTCTGTTCAGCTGAGTGTGCGATCTCTGAGTGTTCTGTTCAGTTGCGTGTGCGATCTCTGAGTGTTCTGTTCAGCTGCGCGTGCGATCTCTGGGTGTTCTGTTCAGCTGCGTGCAATCTCTGAGTGTTCTGTTCAGTTGCGCGTGCGATCTCTGAGTGTTCTGTTCAGTTGCGCGTGCGATCTCTGAGTGTTCTGTTCAGCTGCGCGTGCGATCTCTGAGTGTTCTGTTCAGTTGCGAGCGATCTCTGAGTTTTCTGTTCTGCTGCGCGTGCGATCTCTGAGTGTTCTGTTCAGCTGCGCACGATCTCTGAGTGTTCTGTTCAGTTGCGAGCGATCTCTGAGTTTTCTGCTCTGCTGCGCGTGCGATCTCTGAGTGTTCTGTTCAGCTGCGCACGATCTCTGAGTGTTCTGTTCAGTTGCGAGCGATCTCTGAGTGTTCTGTTCAGCTGCGCACAATCTCTGAGTGTTCTGTTCAGCTGCGCGTGCGATTTCTGAGTTTTCTGTTCAGCTGCGAGCGATCTCTGAGTGTTCTGTTCAGCTGCGAGCGATCTCTGAGTGTTATGTTCAGCTGCGAGCGATCTCTGAGTGTTCTGTTCTGCTGCGCGTGCGATCTCTGAGTGTTCTGTTCAGCTGCGAGCGATCTCTGAGTGTTCTGTTCAGCTGCGCGTGCGATCTCTGAGTGTTCTGTTCAGCTGCGAGCGATCTCTGAGTGTTCTGTTCAGCTGCGCGTGCGATCTCTGAGTGTTCTGTTCAGCTGCGAGCGATCTCTTGGTGTTCTGTTCAGCTGCGCGTGCGATCTCTGGGTGTTCTGTTCAGCTGCGAGCGATCTCTGAGTGTTCTGTTCAGCTGCGAGCGATCTCTGAGTGTTCTGTTCAGCTGCGCGTGCGATCTCTTGGTGTTCTCTTCAGCTGCGCGTGCGATCTCTGAGTGTTCTGTTCAGCTGCGAGCAATCTCTGAGTGTTCTGTTCAGCTGCGCGTGCGATTTCTGAGTTTTCTGTTCAGCTGCGAGCGATCTCTGAGTGTTCTGTTCAGCTGCGAGCGATCTCTGAGTGTTCTGTTCAGCTGCGCGTGCGATCTCTGTGTGTTCTGTTCAGCTGCGCGTGCGATCTCTGAGTGCTCTGTTCAGTTGCGCGTGCGATCTCTGAGTGTTCTGTTCAGCTGCGCGTGCGATCTCTGAGTGTTCTGTTCAGTTGCGAGCGATCTCTGAGTTTTCTGTTCTGCTGCGCGTGCGATCTCTGAGTGTTCTGTTCAGCTGCGCACGATCTCTGAGTGTTCTGTTCAGTTGCGAGCGATCTCTGAGTTTTCTGCTCTGCTGCGCGTGCGATCTCTGAGTGTTCTGTTCAGCTGCGCACGATCTCTGAGTGTTCTGTTCAGTTGCGAGCGATCTCTGAGTGTTCTGTTCAGCTGCGCACGATCTCTGAGTGTTCTGTTCAGCTGCGCGTGCGATTTCTGAGTTTTCTGTTCAGCTGCGAGCGATCTCTGAGTGTTCTGTTCAGCTGCGAGCGATCTCTGAGTGTTATGTTCAGCTGCGAGCGATCTCTGAGTGTTCTGTTCTGCTGCGCGTGCGATCTCTGAGTGTTCTGTTCAGCTGCGAGCGATCTCTGAGTGTTCTGTTCAGCTGCGCGTGCGATCTCTGAGTGTTCTGTTCAGCTGCGAGCGATCTCTGAGTGTTCTGTTCAGCTGCGCGTGCGATCTCTGAGTGTTCTGTTCAGCTGCGAGCGATCTCTTGGTGTTCTGTTCAGCTGCGCGTGCGATCTCTGGGTGTTCTGTTCAGCTGCGAGCGATCTCTGAGTGTTCTGTTCAGCTGCGAGCGATCTCTGAGTGTTCTGTTCAGCTGCGCGTGCGATCTCTTGGTGTTCTCTTCAGCTGCGCGTGCGATCTCTGAGTGTTCTGTTCAGCTGCGAGCAATCTCTGAGTGTTCTGTTCAGCTGCGCGTGCGATTTCTGAGTTTTCTGTTCAGCTGCGAGCGATCTCTGAGTGTTCTGTTCAGCTGCGAGCGATCTCTGAGTGTTCTGTTCAGCTGCGCGTGCGATCTCTGTGTGTTCTGTTCAGCTGCGCGTGCGATCTCTGAGTGCTCTGTTCAGCTGCGGGCGATCTCTGAGTGTTCTGTTCAGCTGCGTGCGATCTGAGTGTTCTGTTCAGCCACGGGCGCAATCTCTGAGTGTTCTATTCAGCTGCGTGCGATCTCTGAGTTTTCTGTTCAGCTGCGCGCGCGATCTCTGAGTGTTCTGTTCAGCTGCGCACGATCTCTGAGTGTTCTATTCAGTTGCGAGCGATCTCTGAGTGTTCTGTTCAGCTGCGCACGATCTCTGAGTGTTCTATTCAGTTGCGAGCGATCTCTGAGTGATCTGTTCAGCTGCGCGTGCGATCTCTGAGTGTTCTGTTCAGCTGCGCGTGCGATCTCTGAGTGTTCTGTTCAGCTGCGCGCGCGATCTCTGAGTGTTCTGTTCAGCTGCGCGTGCGATCTCTGAGTGTTCTGTTCAGCTGCGCGCGCGATCTCTGAGTGTTCTGTTCAGCTGCGCGCGCGATCTCTGAGTGTTCTGTTCAGCCGCGGGCGCGATCTCTGAGTGTTCTGTTCTGGCGCTGGCGCGATCTCTGAGTGTTCTATTCAGTTGCGAGCGATCTCTGAGTGATCTGTTCAGCTGCGCGTGCGATCTCTGAGTGTTCTGTTCAGCTGCGTGCGATCTCTGAGTGTTCTGTTCAGCCGCGGGCGCGATCTCTGAGTGTTCTGTTCTGGCGCTGGCGCGATCTCTGAGTGTTCTGTTCAGCCGCGGGCGCGATCTCTGAGTGTTCTGTTCAGCTGCGCGTGCGATCTCTGAGTGTTCTGTTCAGCCGCGGGCGCGATCTCTGAGTGTTCTGTTCTGGCGCTGGCACGATCTCTGAGTGTTCTATTCAGTTGCGAGCGATCTCTGAGTGATCTGTTCAGCTGCGCGTGCGATCTCTGAGTGTTCTGTTCAGCTGCGTGCGATCTCTGAGTGTTCTGTTCAGCCGCGGGCGCGATCTCTGAGTGTTCTGTTCTGGCGCTGGCGCGATCTCTGAGTGTTCTGTTCAGCCGCGGGCGCGATCTCTGAGTGTTCTGTTCAGCTACGCGCGCGATCTCTGAGTGTTCTGATCAGCTGCGCGTGCGATCTCTGAGTGTTCTGTTCAGCTGCGTGCGATTTCTGAGTGTTCTGTTCAGCAGCGCGCGATCTCTGAGTGTTCTGTTCAACTGCGAGAGATCTCTGTGTGTTCTGTTCAGCTGCGCGTGCGATCTCTGAGTGCTCTGTTCAGCTGCGCGCGCGATCTCTGAGTGTTCTGTTCAGCCCCGTGCGCAATCTCTGTGTGTTCTGTTCTGCTGCGCGCGCGATCTCTGAGTGTTCTGTTCAGCTGCGAGCGATCTCTGAGTGTTCTGTTCAACTGCGAGAGATCTCTCTGTGTTCTGTTCTGCTGCGCGTGCGATCTCTGTGTGCTCTGTTCAGCTGCGCGTGCGATCTCTGAGTGCTCTGTTCAGCTGCGCGCGCGATCTCTGAGTGTTCTGTTCAGCCCCGTGCGCAATCTCTGTGTGTTCTGTTCTGCTGCGCGTGCGATCTCTGGGTGTTCTGTTCAGCTGCGAGCGAGCTCTGAGTGTTCTGTTCAGCTGCGAGCGATCTCTGAGTGTTCTGTTCAGCTGCGAGCGATCTCTGAGTGTTCTGTTCAGCTGCGAGCGATCTCTGAGTTTTCTGTTCAGCTGCGAGCAATCTCTGAGTGTTCTGTTCAGCTGCGCGCGCGATCTTTGAGTGCTCTGTTCAGCTGCGAGCGATCTCTGAGTGTTCTGTTCAGCTGCGAGCGATCTCTGAGTGTTCTGTTCAGCTGCGAGCGATCTCTGAGTGTTCTGTTCAGCTGCGCGTGCGATCTCTGTGTGTTCTGTTCAGCTGCGCGTGCGATCTCTGAGTGCTCTGTTCAGCTGCGCGCGCGATCTCTGAGTGTTCTGTTCAGCCCCGTGCGCAATCTCTGTGTGTTCTGTTCAGCTGCGCGCGCGATCTCTGAGTGTTCTGTTCAGCTGCGCGTGCGATCTCTGGGTGTTCTGTTCAGCTGCGAGCGAGCTCTGAGTGTTCTGTTCAGCTGCGAGCGATCTCTGAGTGTTCTGTTCAGCTGCGAGCGATCTCTGAGTTTTCTGTTTAGCTGCGAGCGATCTCTGAGTGTTCTGTTCAGCTGCGAGCGATCTCTGAGTGTTCTGTTCAGCTGCGCGTGCGATCTTTGAGTGCTCTGTTCAGCTGCGAGCGATCTCTGAGTGTTCTGTTCTGCTGCGCGCGCGATCTCTGAGTGTTCTGTTCAGCCGCGGGCGCGATCTCTGAGTGTTCTGTTCAGCCGCGGGCGCGATCTCTGAGTGTTCTGTTCAGCTGCGTGTGCGATCTCTGAGTTTTCTGTTCAGCGGGGGGCGCGATCTCTGAGTGTTCTGTTCATCTGCGCGTGCGATCTCTGAGTGTTATGTTCTGCTGCGCGTGCGATCTCTGGGTGTTCTGTTCAGCTGCGTGCGATCTCTGAGTGTTCTGTTCAGCTGCGCGCGCGATCTCTGGGTGTTCTGTTCAGCTGCGTGCGATCTCTGGGTGTTCTGTTCAACTGCGAGAGATCTCTGTGTGTTCTGTTCAGCTGCGCATGCGATCTCTGAGTGTTCTGTTCAGCTGCGTGTGCGATCTCTGAGTGTTCTGTTCAGTTGCGCGTGCGATCTCTGAGTGTTCTGTTCAGCTGCGCGTGCGATCTCTGGGTGTTCTGTTCAGCTGCGTGCAATCTCTGAGTGTTCTGTTCAGTTGCGCGTGCGATCTCTGAGTGTTCTGTTCAGTTGCGCGTGCGATCTCTGAGTGTTCTGTTCAGCTGCGCGTGCGATCTCTGAGTGTTCTGTTCAGTTGCGAGCGATCTCTGAGTTTTCTGTTCTGCTGCGCGTGCGATCTCTGAGTGTTCTGTTCAGCTGCGCACGATCTCTGAGTGTTCTGTTCAGTTGCGAGCGATCTCTGAGTTTTCTGCTCTGCTGCGCGTGCGATCTCTGAGTGTTCTGTTCAGCTGCGCACGATCTCTGAGTGTTCTGTTCAGTTGCGAGCGATCTCTGAGTGTTCTGTTCAGCTGCGCACGATCTCTGAGTGTTCTGTTCAGCTGCGCACGATCTCTGAGTGTTCTGTTCAGCTGCGAGCGATCTCTGAGTGTTCTGTTCTGCTGCGCGTGCGATCTCTGAGTGTTCTGTTCAGCTGCGAGCGATCTCTGAGTGTTCTGTTCAGCTGCGCGTGCGATCTCTGAGTGTTCTGTTCAGCTGCGAGCGATCTCTGAGTGTTCTGTTCAGCTGCGCGTGCGATCTCTGAGTGTTCTGTTCAGCTGCGAGCGATCTCTTGGTGTTCTGTTCAGCTGCGCGTGCGATCTCTGGGTGTTCTGTTCAGCTGCGAGCGATCTCTGAGTGTTCTGTTCAGCTGAGAGCGATCTCTGAGTGTTCTGTTCAGCTGCGCGTGCGATCTCTTGGTGTTCTCTTCAGCTGCGCGTGCGATCTCTGAGTGTTCTGTTCAGCTGCGAGCAATCTCTGAGTGTTCTGTTCAGCTGCGCGTGCGATTTCTGAGTTTTCTGTTCAGCTGCGAGCGATCTCTGAGTGTTCTGTTCAGCTGCGAGCGATCTCTGAGTGTTCTGTTCAGCTGCGCGTGCGATCTCTGTGTGTTCTGTTCAGCTGCGCGTGCGATCTCTGAGTGCTCTGTTCAGCTGCGCGCGCGATCTCTGAGTGTTCTGTTCAGCCCCGTGCGCAATCTCTGAGTGTTCTGTTCAGCTGCGCGCGCGATCTCTGAGTGTTCTGTTCAGCTGCGCGTGCGATCTCTGGGTGTTCTGTTCAGCTGCGAGCGAGCTCTGAGTGTTCTGTTCAGCTGCGAGCGATCTCTGAGTGTTCTGTTCAGCTGCGAGCGATCTCTGAGTATTCTGTTCAGCTGCGAGCGATCTCTGAGTTTTCTGTTCAGCTGCGAGCAATCTCTGAGTGTTCTGTTCAGCTGCGCGCGCGATCTCTGAGTGTTCTGTTCAGTTGCGCGTGCGATCTCTGAGTGTTCTGTTCAGTTGCGCGTGCGATCTCTGAGTGTTCTGTTCTGCTGCGCGTGCGATCTCTGAGTGTTCTGTTCAGCTGCGGGCGATCTCTGAGTGTTCTGTTCAGCTGCGTGCGATCTGAGTGTTCTGTTCAGCCACGGGCGCAATCTCTGAGTGTTCTATTCAGCTGCGTGCGATCTCTGAGTTTTCTGTTCAGCTGCGCGTGCGATCTCTGAGTGTTCTGTTCAGCTGCGCGTGCGATCTCTGAGTGTTCTGTTCAGCTGCGCGCGCGATCTCTGAGTGTTCTGTTCAGCTGCGCGTGCGATCTCTGAGTGTTCTGTTCAGCTGCGCGCGCGATCTCTGAGTGTTCTGTTCAGCTGCGCGCGCGATCTCTGGGTGTTCTGTTCAGCTGCGTGCGATCTCTGAGTGTTCTGTTCAGCCGCGGGCGCGATCTCTGAGTGTTCTGTTCTGGCGCTGGCGCGATCTCTGAGTGTTCTGTTCAGCCGCGGGCGCGATCTCTGAGTGTTCTGTTCAGCTGCGCGCGATCTCTGAGTGTTCTGTTCAACTGCGAGAGATCTCTGTGTGTTCTGTTCAGCTGCGCGTGCGATCTCTGAGTGCTCTGTTCAGCTGCGCGCGCGATCTCTGAGTGTTCTGTTCAGCCCCGTGCGCAATCTCTGTGTGTTCTGTTCTGCTGCGCGTGCGATCTCTGAGTGTTCTGTTCAGCTGCGAGCGATCTCTGAGTGTTCTGTTCAACTGCGAGAGATCTCTGTGTGTTCTGTTCTGCTGCGCGTGCGATCTCTGTGTGCTCTGTTCAGCTGCGCGTGCGATCTCTGAGTGTTCTGTTCAGCCCCGTGCGCAATCTCTGTGTGTTCTGTTCAGCTGCGCGCGCGATCTCTGAGTGTTCTGTTCTGCTGCGCGTGCGATCTCTGGGTGTTCTGTTCAGCTGCGAGCGAGCTCTGAGTGTTCTGTTCAGCTGCGAGCGATCTCTGAGTGTTCTGTTCAGCTGCGAGCGATCTCTGAGTATTCTGTTCAGCTGCGAGCGATCTCTGAGTTTTCTGTTCAGCTGCGAGCGATCTCTGAGTTTTCTGTTCAGCTGCGAGCAATCTCTGAGTGTTCTGTTCAGCTGCGAGCGATCTCTGAGTTTTCTGTTCTGTTCAGCCCCGTGCGCAATCTCTGTGTGTTCTGTTCAGCTGCGCGTGCGATCTCTGGGTGTTCTGTTCAGCTGCGAGCGAGCTCTGAGTGTTCTGTTCAGCTGCGAGCGATCTCTGAGTGTTCTGTTCAGCTGCGAGCGATCTCTGAGTATTCTGTTCAGCTGCGAGCGATCTCTGAGTTTTCTGTTCAGCTGCGAGCAATCTCTGAGTGTTCTGTTCAGCTGCGCGCGCGATCTTTGAGTGCTCTGTTCAGCTGCGAGCGATCTCTGAGTGTTCTGTTCAGCTGCGAGCGATCTCTGAGTTTTCTGTTTAGCTGCGAGCGATCTCTGAGTGTTCTGTTCAGCTGCGAGCGATCTCTGAGTGTTCTGTTCAGCTGCGCGCGCGATCTTTGAGTGCTCTGTTCAGCTGCGCGCGCGATCTCTGAGTGTTCTGATCAGCTGCGCGTGCGATCTCTGAGTGTTCTGTTCAGCTGCGTGCGATCTGAGTGTTCTGTTCAGCTGCGCGCGATCTCTGAGTGTTCTGTTCAACTGCGAGAGATCTCTGTGTGTTCTGTTCAGCTGCGCGTGCGATCTCTGAGTGCTCTGTTCAGCTGCGCGCGCGATCTCTGAGTGTTCTGTTCAGCCCCGTGCGCAATCTCTGTGTGTTCTGTTCTGCTGCGCGTGCGATCTCTGAGTGTTCTGTTCAGCTGCGAGCGATCTCTGAGTGTTCTGTTCAACTGCGAGAGATCTCTGTGTGTTCTGTTCTGCTGCGCGTGCGATCTCTGTGTGCTCTGTTCAGCTGCGCGTGCGATCTCTGAGTGCTCTGTTCAGCTGCGCGCGCGATCTCTGAGTGTTCTGTTCAGCCCCGTGCGCAATCTCTGTGTGTTCTGTTCAGCTGCGCGCGCGATCTCTGAGTGTTCTGTTCTGCTGCGCGTGCGATCTCTGGGTGTTCTGTTCAGCTGCGAGCGAGCTCTGAGTGTTCTGTTCAGCTGCGAGCGATCTCTGAGTGTTCTGTTCAGCTGCGAGCGATCTCTGAGTATTCTGTTCAGCTGCGAGCGATCTCTGAGTTTTCTGTTCAGCTGCGAGCAATCTCTGAGTTTTCTGTTCAGCTGCGCGCGCGATCTTTGAGTGCTCTGTTCAGCTGCGAGCGATCTCTGAGTGTTCTGTTCAGCTGCGAGCGATCTCTGAGTTTTCTGTTTAGCTGCGAGCGATCTCTGAGTGTTCTGTTCAGCTGCGAGCGATCTCTGAGTGCTCTGTTCAGCTGCGAGCGATCTCTGAGTGTTCTGTTCAGCTGCGAGCGATCTCTGAGTGTTCTGTTCTGCTGCGCGTGCGATCTCTGTGTGTTCTGTTCAGCTGCGCGCGCGATCTCTGAGTGTTCTGTTCAGCCGCGGGCGCGATCTCTGAGTGTTCTGTTCAGCCGCGGGCGCGATCTCTGAGTGTTCTGTTCAGCTGCGTGTGCGATCTCTGAGTTTTCTGTTCAGCGGGGGGCGCGATCTCTGAGTGTTCTGTTCATCTGCGCGTGCGATCTCTGAGTGTTATGTTCTGCTGCGCGTGCGATCTCTGGGTGTTCTGTTCAGCTGCGTGCGATCTCTGAGTGTTCTGTTCAGCTGCGCGCGCGATCTCTGGGTGTTCTGTTCAGCTGCGTGCGATCTCTGGGTGTTCTGTTCAACTGCGAGAGATCTCTGTGTGTTCTGTTCAGCTGCGCATGCGATCTCTGAGTGTTCTGTTCAGCTGCGTGTGCGATCTCTGAGTGTTCTGTTCAGCTGCGTGCAATCTCTGAGTGTTCTTTTCAGTTGCGCGTGCGATCTCTGAGTGTTCTGTTCAGTTGCGCGTGCGATCTCTGAGTGTTCTGTTCAGCTGCGCACGATCTCTGAGTGTTCTGTTCAGTTGCGAGCGATCTCTGAGTTTTCTGCTCTGCTGCGCGTGCGATCTCTGAGTGTTCTGTTCAGCTGCGCGCGATCTCTGAGTGTTCTGTTCAACTGCGAGAGATCTCTGTGTGTTCTGTTCAGCTGCGCGTGCGATCTCTGAGTGCTCTGTTCAGCTGCGCGCGCGATCTCTGAGTGTTCTGTTCAGCCCCGTGCGCAATCTCTGTGTGTTCTGTTCTGCTGCGCGTGCGATCTCTGAGTGTTCTGTTCAGCTGCGAGCGATCTCTGAGTGTTCTGTTCAACTGCGAGAGATCTCTGTGTGTTCTGTTCTGCTGCGCGTGCGATCTCTGTGTGCTCTGTTCAGCTGGGCGTGCGATCTCTGAGTGCTCTGTTCAGCTGCGCGCGCGATCTCTGAGTGTTCTGTTCAGCCCCGTGCGCAATCTCTGTGTGTTCTGTTCAGCTGCGCGCGCGATCTCTGAGTGTTCTGTTCTGCTGCGCGTGCGATCTCTGGGTGTTCTGTTCAGCTGCGAGCGAGCTCTGAGTGTTCTGTTCAGCTGCGAGCGATCTCTGAGTGTTCTGTTCAGCTGCGAGCGATCTCTGAGTATTCTGTTCAGCTGCGAGCGATCTCTGAGTTTTCTGTTCAGCTGCGAGCAATCTCTGAGTTTTCTGTTCAGCTGCGCGCGCGATCTTTGAGTGCTCTGTTCAGCTGCGAGCGATCTCTGAGTGTTCTGTTCAGCTGCGAGCGATCTCTGAGTTTTCTGTTTAGCTGCGAGCGATCTCTGAGTGTTCTGTTCAGCTGCGAGCGATCTCTGAGTGCTCTGTTCAGCTGCGAGCGATCTCTGAGTGTTCTGTTCAGCTGCGAGCGATCTCTGAGTGTTCTGTTCTGCTGCGCGTGCGATCTCTGTGTGTTCTGTTCAGCTGCGCGCGCGATCTCTGAGTGTTCTGTTCAGCCGCGGGCGCGATCTCTGAGTGTTCTGTTCAGCCGCGGGCGCGATCTCTGAGTGTTCTGTTCAGCTGCGTGTGCGATCTCTGAGTTTTCTGTTCAGCGGGGGGCGCGATCTCTGAGTGTTCTGTTCATCTGCGCGTGCGATCTCTGAGTGTTATGTTCTGCTGCGCGTGCGATCTCTGGGTGTTCTGTTCAGCTGCGTGCGATCTCTGAGTGTTCTGTTCAGCTGCGCGCGCGATCTCTGGGTGTTCTGTTCAGCTGCGTGCGATCTCTGGGTGTTCTGTTCAACTGCGAGAGATCTCTGTGTGTTCTGTTCAGCTGCGCATGCGATCTCTGAGTGTTCTGTTCAGCTGCGTGTGCGATCTCTGAGTGTTCTGTTCAGTTGCGCGTGCGATCTCTGAGTGTTCTGTTCAGCTGCGCGTGCGATCTCTGGGTGTTCTGTTCAGCTGCGTGCAATCTCTGAGTGTTCTTTTCAGTTGCGCGTGCGATCTCTGAGTGTTCTGTTCAGTTGCGCGTGCGATCTCTGAGTGTTCTGTTCAGCTGCGCACGATCTCTGAGTGTTCTGTTCAGTTGCGAGCGATCTCTGAGTTTTCTGCTCTGCTGCGCGTGCGATCTCTGAGTGTTCTGTTCAGCTGCGCACGATCTCTGAGTGTTCTGTTCAGTTGCGAGCGATCTCTGAGTGTTCTGTTCAGCTGCGCACGATCTCTGAGTGTTCTGTTCAGCTGCGCACGATCTCTGAGTGTTCTGTTCAGCTGCGAGTGATCTCAGTGTTCTGTTCAGCTGCGCGTGCGATTTCTGAGTTTTCTGTTCAGCTGCGAGCGATCTCTGAGTGTTCTGTTCAGCTGCGAGCGATCTCTGAGTGTTCTGTTCAGCTGCGAGCGATCTCTGAGTGTTCTGTTCTGCTGCGCGTGCGATCTCTGAGTGTTCTGTTCAGCTGCGAGCGATCTCTGAGTGTTCTGTTCAGCTGCGCGTGCGATCTCTGAGTGTTCTGTTCAGCTGCGAGCGATCTCTGAGTGTTCTGTTCAGCTGCGCGTGCGATCTCTGAGTGTTCTGTTCAGCTGCGAGCGATCTCTTGGTGTTCTGTTCAGCTGCGCGTGCGATCTCTGGGTGTTCTGTTCAGCTGCGAGCGATCTCTGAGTGTTCTGTTCAGCTGCGAGCGATCTCTGAGTGTTCTGTTCAGCTGCGAGCGATCTCTTGGTGTTCTGTTCAGCTGCGCGTGCGATCTCTGAGTGTTCTGTTCAGCTGCGAGCAATCTCTGAGTGTTCTGTTCAGCTGCGCGTGCGATTTCTGAGTTTTCTGTTCAGCTGCGAGCGATCTCTGAGTGTTCTGTTCAGCTGCGAGCGATCTCTGAGTGTTCTGTTCAGCTGCGAGCGATCTCTGAGTGTTCTGTTCAGCTGCGCGCGATTTCTGAGTGTTCTGTTCAGCTGCGCGCGATCTCTGAGTGTTCTGTTCAGCTGCGAGCGATCTCTGAGTGTTCTGTTCAGCTGCGCGCACGATCTCTGAATGTTCTGTTCAGCTGCGCGCACGATCTCTGAATGTTCTGTTCAGCTGCGCGCGATCTCTGAGTGTTCTGTTCAGCTGCGCGCACGATCTCTGAATGTTCTGTTCAGCTGCGCGCGATCTCTGAGTGTTCTGTTCAGCTGCGCGCGCAATCTCTGAGTGTTCTGTTCAGCTGCGCGCGCAATCTCTGAGTGTTCTGTTCAGCTGCGCGCGCAATCTCTGAGTGTTCTGTTCAGCTGCGCACGATCTCTGAGTGTTCTGTTCAGCTGCGAGCGATCTCTGAGTGTTCTGTTCAGCTGCGCGCGATCTCTGAGTGTTCTGTTCAGCTGCGAGCGATCTCTGAGTGTTCTGTTCAGCTGCGCTCGATCTCTGAGTGTTCTGTTCAGCTGCGAGCGATCTCTGAGTGTTCTGTTCAGCTGCGCACGATCTCTGAGTGTTCTGTTCAGCTGCGCGCGATCTCTGAGTGTTCTGTTCAGCTGCGCGCGATCTCTGAGTGTTCTGTTCAGCTGCGAGCGATCTCTGAGTTTTCTGTTCAGCTGCGCGCGATCTCTGAGTGTTCTGTTCTGCTGCGCGTGCGATCTCTGAGTGTTCTGTTCAGCTGCGCGCGCGATCTGAGTGTTCTGTTCAGCCACGGGCGCGATCTCTGAGTGTTCTGTTCAGCTGCGAGCGATCTCTGAGTTTTCTGTTCAGCTGCGAGCGATCTCTGAGTGTTCTGTTCAGCTGCGAGCGATCTCTGAGTGTTCTGTTCAGCTGCGAGCGATCTCTGAGTGTTCTGTTCAGCTGCGAGCGATCTCTGAGTGTTCTGTTCTGCTGCGCGCGCGATGTCTGAGTGTTCTGTTCAGCTGCGCGCGATGTCTGAGTGTTCTGTTCAGCCGCGCGCGCGATCTCTGAGTGTTCTGTTCAGCCGCGCGCGATGTCTGAGTGTTCTGTTCAGCTGCGAGCGATCTCTTGGTGTTCTGTTCAGCTGCGCGTGCGATCTCTGAGTGTTCTGTTCAGCTGCGAGCGATCTCTGAGTGTTCTGTTCAGCTGCGCGTGCGATTTCTGAGTTTCCTGTTCAGCTGCGAGCGATCTCTGAGTGTTCTGTTCAGCTGCGAGCGATTTCTGAGTGTTCTGTTCAGCTGCGCGCGCGATCTCTGAGTGTTCTGTTCAGCTGCGCGCGATTTCTGAGTGTTCTGTTCAGCTGCGCGCGCGATCTCTGAGTGTTCTGTTCAGCTGCGCGCGATTTCTGAGTTTTCTGTTCAGCTGCGCGCGCGATCTCTGAGTGTTCTGTTCAGCCGCGCGCGCGATCTCTGAGTGTTCTGTTCAGCTGCGAGCGATCTCTGAGTGTTCTGTTCAGCTGCG
The DNA here is from genome assembly GCF_029633855.1 of Hoplias malabaricus. Taxonomy (NCBI): domain Eukaryota; kingdom Metazoa; phylum Chordata; class Actinopteri; order Characiformes; family Erythrinidae; genus Hoplias; species Hoplias malabaricus. Next base: position 87,836,293 of record NC_089820.1, on the reverse strand, counting down.
CGTGCGATCTCTGAGTGTTCTGTTCAGCTGCGAGTGATCTCTGAGTGTTCTGTTCAGCTGCGCGTGCGATCTCTGAGTGTTCTGTTCAGCTGCGAGCGATCTCTTGGTGTTCTGTTCAGCTGCGCGTGCGATCTCTGAGTGTTCTGTTCAGCTGCGAGCGATCTCTGTGTGTTCTGTTCAGCTGCGAGCGATCTCTGAGTGTTCTGTTCAGCTGCGCGTGCGATCTCTGAGTGTTCTGTTCAGCTGCGAGTGATCTCTGAGTGTTCTGTTCAGCTGCGCGTGCGATTTCTGAGTTTTCTGTTCAGCTGCGAGCGATCTCTGAGTGTTCTGTTCAGCTGCGAGCGATCTCTGAGTGTTCTGTTCAGCTGCGAGCGATCTCTGAGTGTTCTGTTCTGCTGCGCGTGCGATCTCTGAGTGTTCTGTTCAGCTGCGAGCGATCTCTGAGTGTTCTGTTCAGCTGCGCGTGCGATCTCTGAGTGTTCTGTTCAGCTGCGAGCGATCTCTGAGTGTTCTGTTCAGCTGCGCGTGCGATCTCTGAGTGTTCTGTTCAGCTGCGAGCGATCTCTTGGTGTTCTGTTCAGCTGCGCGTGCGATCTCTGGGTGTTCTGTTCAGCTGCGAGCGATCTCTGAGTGTTCTGTTCAGCTGCGAGCAATCACTGTGTGTTCTGTTCAGCTGCGCGCGCGATCTGAGTGTTCTGTTCAGCCACGGGCGCGATCTCTGAGTGTTCTGTTCAGCTGCGAGCGATCTCTGAGTTTTCTGTTCAGCTGCGAGCGATCTCTGAGTGTTCTGTTCAGCTGCGAGCGATCTCTGAGTGTTCTGTTCTGCTGCGCGTGCGATCTCTGAGTGTTCTGTTCAGCTGCGAGCGATCTCTGAGTGTTCTGTTCAGCTGCGAGCGATCTCTGAGTGTTCTGTTCAGCTGCGAGCGATCTCTGAGTGTTCTGTTCAGCTGCGAGCGATCTCTTGGTGTTCTGTTCAGCTGCGCGTGCGATCTCTGAGTGTTCTGTTCAGCTGCGAGCAATCTCTGAGTGTTCTGTTCAGCTGCGCGTGCGATTTCTGAGTTTTCTGTTCAGCTGCGAGCGATCTCTGAGTGTTCTGTTCAGCTGCGAGCGATCTCTGAGTGTTCTGTTCAGCTGCGAGCGATCTCTGAGTGTTCTGTTCAGCTGCGCGCGATTTCTGAGTGTTCTGTTCAGCTGCGCGCGATCTCTGAGTGTTCTGTTCAGCTGCGAGCGATCTCTGAGTGTTCTGTTCAGCTGCGCGCACGATCTCTGAATGTTCTGTTCAGCTGCGCGCACGATCTCTGAATGTTCTGTTCAGCTGCGCGCGATCTCTGAGTGTTCTGTTCAGCTGCGCGCACGATCTCTGAATGTTCTGTTCAGCTGCGCGCGATCTCTGAGTGTTCTGTTCAGCTGCGCGCGCAATCTCTGAGTGTTCTGTTCAGCTGCGCGCGCAATCTCTGAGTGTTCTGTTCAGCTGCGCGCGCAATCTCTGAGTGTTCTGTTCAGCTGCGCACGATCTCTGAGTGTTCTGTTCAGCTGCGAGCGATCTCTGAGTGTTCTGTTCAGCTGCGCGCGATCTCTGAGTGTTCTGTTCAGCTGCGAGCGATCTCTGAGTGTTCTGTTCAGCTGCGCACGATCTCTGAGTGTTCTGTTCAGCTGCGAGCGATCTCTGAGTGTTCTGTTCAGCTGCGCACGATCTCTGAGTGTTCTGTTCAGCTGCGCGCGATCTCTGAGTGTTCTGTTCAGCTGCGCGCGATCTCTGAGTGTTCTGTTCAGCTGCGAGCGATCTCTGAGTTTTCTGTTCAGCTGCGCGCGATCTCTGAGTGTTCTGTTCTGCTGCGCGTGCGATCTCTGAGTGTTCTGTTCAGCTGCGCGCGCGATCTGAGTGTTCTGTTCAGCCACGGGCGCGATCTCTGAGTGTTCTGTTCAGCTGCGAGCGATCTCTGGGTGTTCTGTTCAGCTGCGAGCGATCTCTGAGTGTTCTGTTCAGCTGCGAGCGATCTCTGAGTGTTCTGTTCAGCTGCGAGCGATCTCTTGGTGTTCTGTTCAGCTGCGCGTGCGATCTCTGAGTGTTCTGTTCAGCTGCGAGCAATCTCTGAGTGTTCTGTTCAGCTGCGCGTGCGATTTCTGAGTTTTCTGTTCAGCTGCGAGCGATCTCTGAGTGTTCTGTTCAGCTGCGAGCGATCTCTGAGTGTTCTGTTCAGCTGCGAGCGATCTCTGAGTGTTCTGTTCAGCTGCGCGCGATTTCTGAGTGTTCTGTTCAGCTGCGCGCGATCTCTGAGTGTTCTGTTCAGCTGCGAGCGATCTCTGAGTGTTCTGTTCAGCTGCGCGCACGATCTCTGAATGTTCTGTTCAGCTGCGCGCACGATCTCTGAATGTTCTGTTCAGCTGCGCGCGATCTCTGAGTGTTCTGTTCAGCTGCGCGCACGATCTCTGAATGTTCTGTTCAGCTGCGCGCGATCTCTGAGTGTTCTGTTCAGCTGCGCGCGCAATCTCTGAGTGTTCTGTTCAGCTGCGCGCGCAATCTCTGAGTGTTCTGTTCAGCTGCGCGCGCAATCTCTGAGTGTTCTGTTCAGCTGCGCACGATCTCTGAGTGTTCTGTTCAGCTGCGAGCGATCTCTGAGTGTTCTGTTCAGCTGCGCGCGATCTCTGAGTGTTCTGTTCAGCTGCGAGCGATCTCTGAGTGTTCTGTTCAGCTGCGCACGATCTCTGAGTGTTCTGTTCAGCTGCGAGCGATCTCTGAGTGTTCTGTTCAGCTGCGCACGATCTCTGAGTGTTCTGTTCAGCTGCGCGCGATCTCTGAGTGTTCTGTTCAGCTGCGCGCGATCTCTGAGTGTTCTGTTCAGCTGCGAGCGATCTCTGAGTTTTCTGTTCAGCTGCGCGCGATCTCTGAGTGTTCTGTTCTGCTGCGCGTGCGATCTCTGAGTGTTCTGTTCAGCTGCGCGCGCGATCTGAGTGTTCTGTTCAGCCACGGGCGCGATCTCTGAGTGTTCTGTTCAGCTGCGAGCGATCTCTGAGTTTTCTGTTCAGCTGCGAGCGATCTCTGAGTGTTCTGTTCAGCTGCGAGCGATCTCTGAGTGTTCTGTTCAGCTGCGAGCGATCTCTGAGTGTTCTGTTCAGCTGCGAGCGATCTCTGAGTGTTCTGTTCTGCTGCGCGCGCGATGTCTGAGTGTTCTGTTCAGCTGCGCGCGATGTCTGAGTGTTCTGTTCAGCCGCGCGCGCGATCTCTGAGTGTTCTGTTCAGCCGCGCGCGATGTCTGAGTGTTCTGTTCAGCTGCGAGCGATCTCTTGGTGTTCTGTTCAGCTGCGCGTGCGATCTCTGAGTGTTCTGTTCAGCTGCGAGCGATCTCTGAGTGTTCTGTTCAGCTGCGCGTGCGATTTCTGAGTTTCCTGTTCAGCTGCGAGCGATCTCTGAGTGTTCTGTTCAGCTGCGAGCGATTTCTGAGTGTTCTGTTCAGCTGCGCGCGCGATCTCTGAGTGTTCTGTTCAGCTGCGCGCGATTTCTGAGTTTTCTGTTCAGCTGCGCGCGCGATCTCTGAGTGTTCTGTTCAGCCGCGCGCGCGATCTCTGAGTGTTCTGTTCAGCTGCGAGCGATCTCTGAGTGTTCTGTTCAGCTGCGCGTGCGATCTCTGAGTGTTCTGTTCAGCTGCGAGTGATCTCTGAGTGTTCTGTTCAGCTGCGCGTGCGATCTCTGAGTGTTCTGTTCAGCTGCGAGCGATCTCTTGGTGTTCTGTTCAGCTGCGCGTGCGATCTCTGAGTGTTCTGTTCAGCTGCGAGCGATCTCTGTGTGTTCTGTTCAGCTGCGAGCGATCTCTGAGTGTTCTGTTCAGCTGCGCGTGCGATCTCTGAGTGTTCTGTTCAGCTGCGAGTGATCTCTGAGTGTTCTGTTCAGCTGCGCGTGCGATTTCTGAGTTTTCTGTTCAGCTGCGAGCGATCTCTGAGTGTTCTGTTCAGCTGCGAGCGATCTCTGAGTGTTCTGTTCAGCTGCGAGCGATCTCTGAGTGTTCTGTTCTGCTGCGCGTGCGATCTCTGAGTGTTCTGTTCAGCTGCGAGCGATCTCTGAGTGTTCTGTTCAGCTGCGCGTGCGATCTCTGAGTGTTCTGTTCAGCTGCGAGCGATCTCTGAGTGTTCTGTTCAGCTGCGCGTGCGATCTCTGAGTGTTCTGTTCAGCTGCGAGCGATCTCTTGGTGTTCTGTTCAGCTGCGCGTGCGATCTCTGGGTGTTCTGTTCAGCTGCGAGCGATCTCTGAGTGTTCTGTTCAGCTGCGAGCAATCACTGTGTGTTCTGTTCAGCTGCGCGCGCGATCTGAGTGTTCTGTTCAGCCACGGGCGCGATCTCTGAGTGTTCTGTTCAGCTGCGAGCGATCTCTGAGTTTTCTGTTCAGCTGCGAGCGATCTCTGAGTGTTCTGTTCAGCTGCGAGCGATCTCTGAGTGTTCTGTTCTGCTGCGCGTGCGATCTCTGAGTGTTCTGTTCAGCTGCGAGCGATCTCTGAGTGTTCTGTTCAGCTGCGAGCGATCTCTGAGTGTTCTGTTCAGCTGCGAGCGATCTCTGAGTGTTCTGTTCAGCTGCGAGCGATCTCTGAGTGTTCTGTTCAGCCGCGCGCGCGATGTCTGAGTGTTCTGTTCAGCCACGCGCGCGATCTCTGAGTGTTCTGTTCAGCTGCGAGCGATGTCTGAGTGTTCTGTTCAGCCACGCGCGCGATCTCTGAGTGTTCTGTTCAGCCGCGAGCGATCTCTGAGTGTTCTGTTCAGCTGCGCGTGCGATTTCTGAGTTTCCTGTTCAGCTGCGAGCGATCTCTGAGTGTTCTGTTCAGCTGCGAGCGATTTCTGAGTGTTCTGTTCAGCTGCGCGCGCGATCTGAGTGTTCTGTTCAGCCGCGCGCGATTTCTGAGTTTTCTGTTCAGCTGCCCGCGCGATCTCTGAGTGTTCTGTTCAGCCGCGCGCGCGATTTCTGAGTGTTCTGTTCAGCCGCGCGCGCGATCTCTGAGTGTTCTGTTCAGCTGCGCGCGCGATCTCTGAGTGTTCTGTTCAGCCGCGCGCGCGATCTCTGAGTGTTCTGTTCAGCTGCGAGCGATTTCTGAGTTTTCTGTTCAGCTGCCCGCGCGATCTCTGAGTGTTCTGTTCAGCTGCGCGCGATTTCTGAGTGTTCTGTTCAGCTGCGCGCGATCTCTGAGTGTTCTGTTCAGCTGCGAGCGATCTGAGTGTTCTGTTCAGCTGCGCGCACGATCTCTGAATGTTCTGTTCAGCTGCGCGCACGATCTCTGAATGTTCTGTTCAGCTGCGCGCGATTTCTGAGTGTTCTGTTCAGCTGCGCGCGATCTCTGAGTGTTCTGTTCAGCTGCGCGCGATCTATGAGTGTTCTGTTCAGCTGCGCGCACGATCTCTGAATGTTCTGTTCAGCTGCGCGCGATCTCTGAGTGTTCTGTTCAGCTGCGCGCGCAATCTCTGAGTGTTCTGTTCAGCTGCGCGCGATCTCTGAGTGTTCTGTTCAGCTGCGAGCGATCTCTGAGTGTTCTGTTCAGCCGCGCGCGCGATCTCTGAGTGTTCTGTTCAGGCGCGCGCGCGATCTCTGAGTGTTCTGTTCAGCTGCGCGCGCGATCTCTGAGTTTTCTGTTCAGCTGCGCGTGCGATCTCTGAGTGTTCTGTTCAGGCGCGCGCGCGATCTCTGAGTGTTCTGTTCAGCTGCGAGCTATTTCTGAGTTTTCTGTTCAGCTGCCCGCGCGATCTCTGAGTGTTCTGTTCAGGCGCGCGCGATCTCTGAGTTTTCTGTTCAGCTGCGAGCGATCTCTGAGTTTTCCGTTCAGCTGCGCGCGATCTCTGAGTTTTCTGTTCTGCTGCGCGTGCGATCTCTGAGTGTTCTGTTCAGCTGCGCGCGCAATGTCTGAGTGTTCTGTTCAGCCGCGCGCGCGATGTCTGAGTGTTCTGTTCAGCCACGGGCGCGATCTCTGAGTGTTCTGTTCAGCTGCGAGCGATCTCTGAGTTTTCTGTTCAGCTGCGAGCTATCTCTGAGTGTTCTGTTCAGCTGCGAGCGATCTCTGAGTGTTCTGTTCTGCTGCGCGTGCGATCTCTTAGTGTTCTGTTCAGCTGCGAGCGATCTCTGAGTGTTCTGTTCAGCTGCGAGCGATCTCTGAGTGTTCTGTTCAGCTGCGAGCGATCTCTGAGTGTTCTGTTCAGCTGCGCGCGATCTCTGAGTGTTCTGTTCAGCTGCGAGCGATCTCTGAGTGTTCTGTTCAGCTGCGAGCGATCTCTGAGTGTTCTGTTCAGCTGCGAGCGATCTCTGAATGTTCTGTTCAGCTGCGCGCGCGATCTCTGAGTGTTCTGTTCAGCTGCGAGCGATCTCTGAGTGTTCTGTTCAGCTGCACGCGATCTCTGAGTGTTCTGTTCAGCTGCGAGCGATCTCTGAGTGTTCTGTTCAGCTGCGAGCGATCTCTGAGTGTTCTGTTCAGCTGCGAGCGATCTCTGAGTGTTCTGTTCTGCTGCGCGCGCGATGTCTGAGTGTTCTGTTCAGCTGCGAGCGATCTCTGAGTGTTCTGTTCAGCTGCGAGCGATCTCTGAGTGTTCTGTTCTGCTGCGCGCGCGATGTCTGAGTGTTCTGTTCAGCCGCGCGCGCGATGTCTGAGTGTTCTGTTCAGCCGCGCGCGCGATCTCTGAGTGTTCTGTTCAGCCGCGCGCGATGTGTGAGTGTTCTGTTCAGCTGCGAGCGATCTCTTGGTGTTCTGTTCAGCTGCGCGTGCGATCTCTGAGTGTTCTGTTCAGCTGCGAGCGATCTCTGAGTGTTCTGTTCAGCTGCGCGTGCGATTTCTGAGTTTCCTGTTCAGCTGCGAGCGATCTCTGAGTGTTCTGTTCAGCTGCGAGCGATTTCTGAGTGTTCTGTTCAGCTGCGCGTGCGATCTCTGAGTGTTCTGTTCAGCTGCGCGCGATTTCTGAGTTTTCTGTTCAGCTGCCCGCGCGATCTCTGAGTGTTCTGTTCAGCCGCGCGCGCGATCTCTGAGTGTTCTGTTCAGCCGCGCGCGATGTGTGAGTGTTCTGTTCAGCTGCGAGCGATCTCTTGGTGTTCTGTTCAGCTGCGAGCGATCTCTTGGTGTTCTGTTCAGCTGCGCGTGCGATCTCTGAGTGTTCTGTTCAGCTGCGAGCGATCTCTGAGTGTTCTGTTCAGCTGCGCGTGCGATTTCTGAGTTTCCTGTTCAGCTGCGAGCGATCTCTGAGTGTTCTGTTCAGCCGCGCGCGATGTGTGAGTGTTCTGTTCAGCTGCGAGCGATCTCTTGGTGTTCTGTTCAGCTGCGCGTGCGATCTCTGAGTGTTCTGTTCAGCTGCGAGCGATCTCTGAGTGTTCTGTTCAGCTGCGCGTGCGATTTCTGAGTTTCCTGTTCAGCTGCGAGCGATCTCTGAGTGTTCTGTTCAGCTGCGAGCGATTTCTGAGTGTTCTGTTCAGCTGCGCGCGCGATCTCTGAGTGTTCTGTTCAGCTGTGCGCGCGATCTCTGAGTGTTCTGTTCAGCTGCGCGCGCGATCTCTGAGTGTTCTGTTCAGCCGCGCGCGCGATCTCTGAGTGTTCTGTTCAGCTGCCCGCGCGATCTCTGAGTGTTCTGTTCAGGCGCGCGCGCGATCTCTGAGTGTTCTGTTCAGCTGCGCGCGCGATCTCTGAGTGTTCTGCTCAGCCGCGCGCGTGATCTCTGAGTGTTCTGTTCAGCTGCGAGCGATCTCTGAGTTTTCTGTTCAGCTGCGCGCGCAATCTCTGAGTGTTCTGTTCAGCTGCGCGCGCAATCTCTGAGTGTTCTGTTCAGCTGCGCGCGCAATCTCTGAGTGTTCTGTTCAGCTGCGCGCGATGTCTGAGTGTTCTGTTCAGCCACGCGCGCGATGTCTGAGTGTTCTGTTCAGCCGCGCGCACGATCTCTGAGTGTTCTGTTCAGCTGCGCGTGCGATCTCTGAGTTTTCTGTTCAGCTGCGCGCGATCTCTGAGTGTTCTGTTCAGCTGCGCGTGCGATCTCTGAGTGTTCTGTTCTGCTGCGAGCGATCTCTTGGTGTTCTGTTCAGCTGCGCGCGCGATCTCTGAGTGTTCTGTTCTGCTGCGAGCGATCTCTGAGTGTTCTGTTCAGCCGCGCGCGCGATGTCTGAGTGTTCTGTTCAGTCGCGCGCGCGATCTCTGAGTGTTCTGTTCAGCTGCGAGCGATCTCTGAGTTTTCTGTTCAGCTGCGCGCGCGATCTCTGAGTGTTCTGTTCTGCTGCGCGTGCGATCTGAGTGTTCTGTTCAGCTGCGAGCGATCTCTGAGTGTTCTGTTCAGCTGCGCGCGATTTCTGAGTTTTCTGTTCAGCTGCGCGCGATCTCTGAGTGTTCTGTTCTGCTGCGCGTGCGATCTCTGAGTTTTCTGTTCAGCTGCGCGCGCGATGTCTGAGTGTTCTGTTCAGCCGCGCGCGCGATGTCTGAGTGTTCTGTTCAGCTGCGCGCGATCTCTGAGTGTTCTGTTCAGCTGCGCGTGCGATCTCTGAGTTTTCTGTTCAGCTGCGCGCGATCTCTGAGTGTTCTGTTCAGCTGCGCGTGCGATCTCTGAGTGTTCTGTTCTGCTGCGAGCGATCTCTTGGTGTTCTGTTCAGCTGCGCGCGATCTCTTGGTGTTCTGTTCAGCTGCGCGCGCGATGTCTGAGTGTTCTGTTCAGCCGCGCGCGCGATGTCTGAGTGTTCTGTTCAGTCGCGCGCGCGATGTCTGAGTTTTCTGTTCAGCTGCGCGCGCGATCTCTGAGTGTTCTGTTCTGCTGCGCGTGCGATCTCTGAGTGTTCTGTTCAGCTGCGAGCGATCTCTGAGTGTTCTGTTCAGCTGCGCGCGATTTCTGAGTTTTCTGTTCAGCTGCGCGCGATCTCTGAGTGTTCTGTTCTGCTGCGCGTGCGATGTCTGAGTGTTCTGTTCAGTCGCGCGCGCGATCTCTGAGTGTTCTGTTCAGCTGCGAGCGATCTCTGAGTTTTCTGTTCAGCTGCGCGCGCGATCTCTGAGTGTTCTGTTCAGTTGCGCGCGATTTCTGAGTGTTCTGTTCAGTTGCGCGCGATCTCTGAGTGTTCTGTTCAGCTGCGCGCACGATCTCTGAATGTTCTGTTCAGCTGCGCGCGATCTCTGAGTGTTCTGTTCAGCTGCGCGCACGATCTCTGAGTGTTCTGTTCAGCTGCGCGCGCAATCTCTGAGTGTTCTGTTCAGCTGCGCGCGCAATCTCTGAGTGTTCTGTTCAGCTGCGCGCGCAATCTCTGAGTGTTCTGTTCAGCTGCGCGCACGATCTCTGAGTGTTCTGTTCAGCTGCGAGCGATCTCTGAGTGTTCTGTTCAGCTGCACGCGATCTCTGAGTGTTCTGTTCAGCTGCGAGCGATCTCTGAGTGTTCTGTTCAGCTGCGAGCGATCTCTGAGTGTTCTGTTCAGCTGCGCGCGATCTCTGAGTGTTCTGTTCAGCTGCGCGCGATCTCTGAGTGTTCTGTTCAGCTGCGAGCGATCTCTGAGTTTTCTGTTCAGCTGCGAGCGATCTCTGAGTTTTCTGTTCAGCTGCGCGCGATCTCTGAGTGTTCTGTTCTGCTGCGCGTGCGATCTCTGAGTGTTCTGTTCAGCTGCGCGCGCGATGTCTGAGTGTTCTGTTCAGCCGCGCGCGCGATGTCTGAGTGTTCTGTTCAGCCACGGGCGCGATCTCTGAGTGTTCTGTTCAGCTGCGAGCGATCTCTGAGTGTTCTGTTCAGCTGCGAGCGATCTCTGAGTGTTCTGTTCAGCTGCGAGCGATCTCTGAGTGTTCTGTTCAGCTGCGAGCGATCTCTGAGTGTTCTGTTCTGCTGCGCGTGCGATCTCTTAGTGTTCCGTTCAGCTGGGAGCGATCTCTGAGTGTTCTGTTCAGCTGCGAGCGATCTCTGAGTGTTCTGTTCAGCTGCGAGCGATCTCTGAGTGTTCTGTTCTGCTGCGCGTGCGATCTCTGAGTGTTCTGTTCAGCTGCGAGCGATCTCTGAGTGTTCTGTTCAGCTGCGCGTGCGATCTCTGAGTGTTCTGTTCAGCTGCGAGCGATCTCTGAGTGTTCTGTTCAGCTGCGCGTGCGATCTCTGAGTGTTCTGTTCAGCTGCGAGCGATCTCTTGGTGTTCTGTTCAGCTGCGCGTGCGATCTCTGGGTGTTCTGTTCAGCTGCGAGCGATCTCTGAGTGTTCTGTTCAGCTGCGAGCGATCTCTGAGTGTTCTGTTCAGCTGCGCGTGCGATCTCTTGGTGTTCTCTTCAGCTGCGCGTGCGATCTCTGAGTGTTCTGTTCAGCTGCGAGCAATCTCTGAGTGTTCTGTTCAGCTGCGCGTGCGATTTCTGAGTTTTCTGTTCAGCTGCGAGCGATCTCTGAGTGTTCTGTTCAGCTGCGAGCGATCTCTGAGTGTTCTGTTCAGCTGCGCGTGCGATCTCTGTGTGTTCTGTTCAGCTGCGCGTGCGATCTCTGAGTGCTCTGTTCAGCTGCGCGCGCGATCTCTGAGTGTTCTGTTCAGCCCCGTGCGCAATCTCTGAGTGTTCTGTTCAGCTGCGCGCGCGATCTCTGAGTGTTCTGTTCAGCTGCGCGTGCGATCTCTGGGTGTTCTGTTCAGCTGCGAGCGAGCTCTGAGTGTTCTGTTCAGCTGCGAGCGATCTCTGAGTGTTCTGTTCAGCTGCGAGCGATCTCTGAGTATTCTGTTCAGCTGCGAGCGATCTCTGAGTTTTCTGTTCAGCTGCGAGCAATCTCTGAGTGTTCTGTTCAGCTGCGCGCGCGATCTCTGAGTGTTCTGTTCAGTTGCGCGTGCGATCTCTGAGTGTTCTGTTCAGTTGCGCGTGCGATCTCTGAGTGTTCTGTTCTGCTGCGCGTGCGATCTCTGAGTGTTCTGTTCAGCTGCGGGCGATCTCTGAGTGTTCTGTTCAGCTGCGTGCGATCTGAGTGTTCTGTTCAGCCACGGGCGCAATCTCTGAGTGTTCTATTCAGCTGCGTGCGATCTCTGAGTTTTCTGTTCAGCTGCGCGCGCGATCTCTGAGTGTTCTGTTCAGCTGCGCACGATCTCTGAGTGTTCTATTCAGTTGCGAGCGATCTCTGAGTGTTCTGTTCAGCTGCGCACGATCTCTGAGTGTTCTATTCAGTTGCGAGCGATCTCTGAGTGATCTGTTCAGCTGCGCGTGCGATCTCTGAGTGTTCTGTTCAGCTGCGCGTGCGATCTCTGAGTGTTCTGTTCAGCTGCGCGCGCGATCTCTGAGTGTTCTGTTCAGCTGCGCGTGCGATCTCTGAGTGTTCTGTTCAGCTGCGCGCGCGATCTCTGAGTGTTCTGTTCAGCTGCGCGCGCGATCTCTGGGTGTTCTGTTCAGCAGCGTGCGATCTCTGAGTGTTCTGTTCAGCCGCGGGCGCGATCTCTGAGTGTTCTGTTCTGGCGCTGGCGCGATCTCTGAGTGTTCTGTTCAGCCGCGGGCGCGATCTCTGAGTGTTCTGTTCAGCTGCGCGCGCGATCTCTGAGTGTTCTGATCAGCTGCGCGTGCGATCTCTGAGTGTTCTGTTCAGCTGCGTGCGATCTCTGAGTGTTCTGTTCAGCTGCGCGCGATCTCTGAGTGTTCTGTTCAACTGTGAGAGATCTCTGTGTGTTCTGTTCAGCTGCGCGTGCGATCTCTGAGTGCTCTGTTCAGCTGCGCGCGCGATCTCTGAGTGTTCTGTTCAGCCCCGTGCGCAATCTCTGTGTGTTCTGTTCTGCTGCGCGTGCGATCTCTGAGTGTTCTGTTCAGCTGCGAGCGATCTCTGAGTGTTCTGTTCAACTGCGAGAGATCTCTGTGTGTTCTGTTCTGCTGCGCGTGCGATTTCTGTGTGCTCTGTTCAGCTGCGCGTGCGATCTCTGAGTGCTCTGTTCAGCTGCGCGCGCGATCTCTGAGTGTTCTGTTCAGCCCCGTGCGCAATCTCTGTGTGTTCTGTTCAGCTGCGCGCGCGATCTCTGAGTGTTCTGTTCTGCTGCGCGTGCGATCTCTGGGTGTTCTGTTCAGCTGCGAGCGAGCTCTGAGTGTTCTGTTCAGCTGCGAGCGATCTCTGAGTGTTCTGTTCAGCTGCGAGCGATCTCTGAGTGTTCTGTTCAGCTGCGAGCGATCTCTGAGTATTCTGTTCAGCTGCGAGCGATCTCTGAGTTTTCTGTTCAGCTGCGAGCAATCTCTGAGTGTTCTGTTCAGCTGCGAGCGATCTCTGAGTTTTCTGTTCTGTTCAGCCCCGTGCGCAATCTCTGTGTGTTCTGTTCAGCTGCGCGCGCGATCTCTGAGTGTTCTGTTCAGCTGCGCGTGCGATCTCTGGGTGTTCTGTTCAGCTGCGAGCGAGCTCTGAGTGTTCTGTTCAGCTGCGAGCGATCTCTGAGTGTTCTGTTCAGCTGCGAGCGATCTCTGAGTATTCTGTTCAGCTGCGAGCGATCTCTGAGTTTTCTGTTCAGCTGCGAGCAATCTCTGAGTGTTCTGTTCAGCTGCGCGCGCGATCTTTGAGTGCTCTGTTCAGCTGCGAGCGATCTCTGAGTGTTCTGTTCAGCTGCGAGCGATCTCTGAGTTTTCTGTTTAGCTGCGAGCGATCTCTGAGTGTTCTGTTCAGCTGCGCGCGCGATCTTTGAGTGCTCTGTTCAGCTGCGCGCGCGATCTCTGAGTGTTCTGATCAGCTGCGCGTGCGATCTCTGAGTGTTCTGTTCAGCTGCGTGCGATCTGAGTGTTCTGTTCAGCTGCGCGCGATCTCTGAGTGTTCTGTTCAACTGCGAGAGATCTCTGTGTGTTCTGTTCAGCTGCGCGTGCGATCTCTGAGTGCTCTGTTCAGCTGCGCGCGCGATCTCTGAGTGTTCTGTTCAGCCCCGTGCGCAATCTCTGTGTGTTCTGTTCTGCTGCGCGTGCGATCTCTGAGTGTTCTGTTCAGCTGCGAGCGATCTCTGAGTGTTCTGTTCAACTGCGAGAGATCTCTGTGTGTTCTGTTCTGCTGCGCGTGCGATCTCTGTGTGCTCTGTTCAGCTGCGCGTGCGATCTCTGAGTGCTCTGTTCAGCTGCGCGCGCGATCTCTGAGTGTTCTGTTCAGCCCCGTGCGCAATCTCTGTGTGTTCTGTTCAGCTGCGCGCGCGATCTCTGAGTGTTCTGTTCTGCTGTGCGTGCGATCTCTGGGTGTTCTGTTCAGCTGCGAGCGAGCTCTGAGTGTTCTGTTCAGCTGCGAGCGATCTCTGAGTGTTCTGTTCAGCTGCGAGCGATCTCTGAGTATTCTGTTCAGCTGCGAGCGATCTCTGAGTTTTCTGTTCAGCTGCGAGCAATCTCTGAGTTTTCTGTTCAGCTGCGCGCGCGATCTTTGAGTGCTCTGTTCAGCTGCGAGCGATCTCTGAGTGTTCTGTTCAGCTGCGAGCGATCTCTGAGTTTTCTGTTTAGCTGCGAGCGATCTCTGAGTGTTCTGTTCAGCTGCGAGCGATCTCTGAGTGTTCTGTTCAGCTGCGCGCGCGATCTTTGAGTGCTCTGTTCAGCTGCGAGCGATCTCTGAGTGTTCTGTTCTGCTGCGCGTGCGATCTCTGTGTGTTCTGTTCAGCTGCGCGCGCGATCTCTGAGTGTTCTGTTCAGCCGCGGGCGCGATCTCTGAGTGTTCTGTTCAGCCGCGGGCGCGATCTCTGAGTGTTCTGTTCAGCTGCGTGTGCGATCTCTGAGTTTTCTGTTCAGCGGGGGGCGCGATCTCTGAGTGTTCTGTTCATCTGCGCGTGCGATCTCTGAGTGTTATGTTCTGCTGCGCGTGCGATCTCTGGGTGTTCTGTTCAGCTGCGTGCGATCTCTGAGTGTTCTGTTCAGCTGCGCGCGCGATCTCTGGGTGTTCTGTTCAGCTGCGTGCGATCTCTGGGTGTTCTGTTCAACTGCGAGAGATCTCTGTGTGTTCTGTTCAGCTGCGCATGCGATCTCTGAGTGTTCTGTTCAGCTGCGTGTGCGATCTCTGAGTGTTCTGTTCAGTTGCGCGTGCGATCTCTGAGTGTTCTGTTCAGCTGCGCGTGCGATCTCTGGGTGTTCTGTTCAGCTGCGTGCAATCTCTGAGTGTTCTTTTCAGTTGCGCGTGCGATCTCTGAGTGTTCTGTTCAGTTGCGCGTGCGATCTCTGAGTGTTCTGTTCAGCTGCGCGTGCGATCTCTGAGTGTTCTGTTCAGTTGCGAGCGATCTCTGAGTTTTCTGTTCTGCTGCGCGTGCGATCTCTGAGTGTTCTGTTCAGCTGCGCACGATCTCTGAGTGTTCTGTTCAGTTGCGAGCGATCTCTGAGTGTTCTGTTCAGCTGCGCACGATCTCTGAGTGTTCTGTTCAGCTGCGCACGATCTCTGAGTGTTCTGTTCAGCTGCGAGTGATCTCAGTGTTCTGTTCAGCTGCGCGTGCGATTTCTGAGTTTTCTGTTCAGCTGCGAGCGATCTCTGAGTGTTCTGTTCAGCTGCGAGCGATCTCTGAGTGTTCTGTTCAGCTGCGAGCGATCTCTGAGTGTTCTGTTCTGCTGCGCGTGCGATCTCTGAGTGTTCTGTTCAGCTGCGAGCGATCTCTGAGTGTTCTGTTCAGCTGCGCGTGCGATCTCTGAGTGTTCTGTTCAGCTGCGAGCGATCTCTGAGTGTTCTGTTCAGCTGCGCGTGCGATCTCTGAGTGTTCTGTTCAGCTGCGAGCGATCTCTTGGTGTTCTGTTCAGCTGCGCGTGCGATCTCTGAGTGTTCTGTTCAGCTGCGAGCGATCTCTGAGTGTTCTGTTCAGCTGCGAGCGATCTCTGAGTGTTCTGTTCAGCTGCGCGTGCGATCTCTTGGTGTTCTCTTCAGCTGCGCGTGCGATCTCTGAGTGTTCTGTTCAGCTGCGAGCAATCTCTGAGTGTTCTGTTCAGCTGCGCGTGCGATTTCTGAGTTTTCTGTTCAGCTGCGAGCGATCTCTGAGTGTTCTGTTCAGCTGCGAGCGATCTCTGAGTGTTCTGTTCAGCTGCGAGCGATCTCTGAGTGTTCTGTTCAGCTGCGCGCGATTTCTGAGTGTTCTGTTCAGCTGCGCGCGATCTCTGAGTGTTCTGTTCAGCTGCGAGCGATCTCTGAGTGTTCTGTTCAGCTGCGCGCACGATCTCTGAATGTTCTGTTCAGCTGCGCGCACGATCTCTGAATGTTCTGTTCAGCTGCGCGCGATCTCTGAGTGTTCTGTTCAGCTGCGCGCACGATCTCTGAATGTTCTGTTCAGCTGCGCGCGATCTCTGAGTGTTCTGTTCAGCTGCGCGCGCAATCTCTGAGTGTTCTGTTCAGCTGCGCGCGCAATCTCTGAGTGTTCTGTTCAGCTGCGCGCGCAATCTCTGAGTGTTCTGTTCAGCTGCGCACGATCTCTGAGTGTTCTGTTCAGCTGCGAGCGATCTCTGAGTGTTCTGTTCAGCTGCGCGCGATCTCTGAGTGTTCTGTTCAGCTGCGAGCGATCTCTGAGTGTTCTGTTCAGCTGCGCGCGATCTCTGAGTGTTCTGTTCAGCTGCGCACGATCTCTGAGTGTTCTGTTCAGCTGCGAGCGATCTCTGAGTGTTCTGTTCAGCTGCGCACGATCTCTGAGTGTTCTGTTTAGCTGCGCGCGATCTCTGAGTGTTCTGTTCAGCTGCGCGCGATCTCTGAGTGTTCTGTTCAGCTGCGAGCGATCTCTGAGTTTTCTGTTCAGCTGCGCGCGATCTCTGAGTGTTCTGTTCTGCTGCGCGTGCGATCTCTGAGTGTTCTGTTCAGCTGCGCGCGCGATCTGAGTGTTCTGTTCAGCCACGGGCGCGATCTCTGAGTGTTCTGTTCAGCTGCGAGCGATCTCTGAGTTTTCTGTTCAGCTGCGAGCGATCTCTGAGTGTTCTGTTCAGCTGCGAGCGATCTCTGAGTGTTCTGTTCAGCTGCGAGCGATCTCTGAGTGTTCTGTTCAGCTGCGAGCGATCTCTGAGTGTTCTGTTCTGCTGCGCGCGCGATGTCTGAGTGTTCTGTTCAGCTGCGCGCGATGTCTGAGTGTTCTGTTCAGCCGCGCGCGCGATCTCTGAGTGTTCTGTTCAGCCGCGCGCGATGTCTGAGTGTTCTGTTCAGCTGCGAGCGATCTCTTGGTGTTCTGTTCAGCTGCGCGTGCGATCTCTGAGTGTTCTGTTCAGCTGCGAGCGATCTCTGAGTGTTCTGTTCAGCTGCGCGTGCGATTTCTGAGTTTCCTGTTCAGCTGCGAGCGATCTCTGAGTGTTCTGTTCAGCTGCGAGCGATTTCTGAGTGTTCTGTTCAGCTGCGCGCGCGATCTCTGAGTGTTCTGTTCAGCTGCGCGCGATTTCTGAGTTTTCTGTTCAGCTGCGCGCGCGATCTCTGAGTGTTCTGTTCAGCCGCGCGCGCGATCTCTGAGTGTTCTGTTCAGCTGCGAGCGATCTCTGAGTGTTCTGTTCAGCTGCGCGTGCGATCTCTGAGTGTTCTGTTCAGCTGCGAGTGATCTCTGAGTGTTCTGTTCAGCTGCGCGTGCGATCTCTGAGTGTTCTGTTCAGCTGCGAGCGATCTCTTGGTGTTCTGTTCAGCTGCGCGTGCGATCTCTGAGTGTTCTGTTCAGCTGCGAGCGATCTCTGTGTGTTCTGTTCAGCTGCGAGCGATCTCTGAGTGTTCTGTTCAGCTGCGCGTGCGATCTCTGAGTGTTCTGTTCAGCTGCGAGTGATCTCTGAGTGTTCTGTTCAGCTGCGCGTGCGATTTCTGAGTTTTCTGTTCAGCTGCGAGCGATCTCTGAGTGTTCTGTTCAGCTGCGAGCGATCTCTGAGTGTTCTGTTCAGCTGCGAGCGATCTCTGAGTGTTCTGTTCTGCTGCGCGTGCGATCTCTGAGTGTTCTGTTCAGCTGCGAGCGATCTCTGAGTGTTCTGTTCAGCTGCGCGTGCGATCTCTGAGTGTTCTGTTCAGCTGCGAGCGATCTCTGAGTGTTCTGTTCAGCTGCGCGTGCGATCTCTGAGTGTTCTGTTCAGCTGCGAGCGATCTCTTGGTGTTCTGTTCAGCTGCGCGTGCGATCTCTGGGTGTTCTGTTCAGCTGCGAGCGATCTCTGAGTGTTCTGTTCAGCTGCGAGCGATCTCTGAGTGTTCTGTTCTGCTGCGCGTGCGATCTCTGAGTGTTCTGTTCAGCTGCGAGCGATCTCTGAGTGTTCTGTTCAGCTGCGAGCGATCTCTGAGTGTTCTGTTCAGCTGCGAGCGATCTCTGAGTGTTCTGTTCAGCCGCGCGCGCGATGTCTGAGTGTTCTGTTCAGCCACGCGCGCGATCTCTGAGTGTTCTGTTCAGCTGCGAACGATGTCTGAGTGTTCTGTTCAGCCACGCGCGCGATCTCTGAGTGTTCTGTTCAGCCGCGAGCGATCTCTGAGTGTTCTGTTCAGCTGCGCGTGCGATTTCTGAGTTTCCTGTTCAGCTGCGAGCGATCTCTGAGTGTTCTGTTCAGCTGCGAGCGATTTCTGAGTGTTCTGTTCAGCTGCGCGCGCGATCTGAGTGTTCTGTTCAGCCGCGCGCGATTTCTGAGTTTTCTGTTCAGCTGCCCGCGCGATCTCTGAGTGTTCTGTTCAGCTGCGCGTGCGATTTCTGAGTTTCCTGTTCAGCTGCGAGCGATCTCTGAGTGTTCTGTTCAGCTGCGAGCGATTTCTGAGTGTTCTGTTCAGCTGCGCGCGCGATCTGAGTGTTCTGTTCAGCCGCGCGCGATTTCTGAGTTTTCTGTTCAGCTGCCCGCGCGATCTCTGAGTGTTCTGTTCAGCCGCGCGCGCGATCTCTGAGTGTTCTGTTCAGCTGCGCGCGCGATCTCTGAGTGTTCTGTTCAGCCGCGCGCGCGATCTCTGAGTGTTCTGTTCAGCTGCGAGCGATTTCTGAGTTTTCTGTTCAGCTGCCCGCGCGATCTCTGAGTGTTCTGTTCAGCTGCGCGCGATTTCTGAGTGTTCTGTTCAGCTGCGCGCGATCTCTGAGTGTTCTGTTCAGCTGCGAGCGATCTCTGAGTGTTCTGTTCAGCTGCGCGCACGATCTCTGAATGTTCTGTTCAGCTGCGCGCACGATCTCTGAATGTTCTGTTCAGCTGCGCGCGATTTCTGAGTGTTCTGTTCAGCTGCGCGCGATCTCTGAGTGTTCTGTTCAGCTGCGCGCGATCTATGAGTGTTCTGTTCAGCTGCGCGCACGATCTCTGAATGTTCTGTTCAGCTGCGCGCGATCTCTGAGTGTTCTGTTCAGCTGCGCGCGCAATCTCTGAGTGTTCTGTTCAGCCGCGCGCGCGATCTCTGAGTGTTCTGTTCAGGCGCGCGCGCGATCTCTGAGTGTTCTGTTCAGCTGCGCGCGCGATCTCTGAGTTTTCTGTTCAGCTGCGCGTGCGATCTCTGAGTGTTCTGTTCAGGCGCGCGCGCGATCTCTGAGTGTTCTGTTCAGCTGCGAGCTATTTCTGAGTTTTCTGTTCAGCTGCCCGCGCGATCTCTGAGTGTTCTGTTCAGGCGCGCGCGATCTCTGAGTTTTCTGTTCAGCTGCGAGCGATCTCTGAGTTTTCCGTTCAGCTGCGCGCGATCTCTGAGTTTTCTGTTCTGCTGCGCGTGCGATCTCTGAGTGTTCTGTTCAGCTGCGCGCGATCTCTGAGTTTTCTGTTCAGCTGCGAGCTATCTCTGAGTTTTCTGTTCAGCTGCGAGCTATCTCTGAGTGTTCTGTTCAGCTGCGAGCGATCTCTGAGTGTTCTGTTCAGCCGCGCGCGCGATGTCTGAGTGTTCTGTTCAGCCACGGGCGCGATCTCTGAGTGTTCTGTTCAGCTGCGAGCGATCTCTGAGTTTTCTGTTCAGCTGCGAGCTATCTCTGAGTGTTCTGTTCAGCTGCGAGCGATCTCTGAGTGTTCTGTTCTGCTGCGCGTGCGATCTCTTAGTGTTCTGTTCAGCTGCGAGCGATCTCTGAGTGTTCTGTTCAGCTGCGAGCGATCTCTGAGTGTTCTGTTCAGCTGCGAGCGATCTCTGAGTGTTCTGTTCAGCTGCGCGCGATCTCTGAGTGTTCTGTTCAGCTGCGAGCGATCTCTGAGTGTTCTGTTCAGCTGCGAGCGATCTCTGAGTGTTCTGTTCAGCTGCGAGCGATCTCTGAATGTTCTGTTCAGCTGCGCGCGATCTCTGAGTGTTCTGTTCAGCTGCGCGCACGATCTCTGAATGTTCTGTTCAGCTGCGCGCGATCTCTGAGTGTTCTGTTCAGCTGCGAGCGATCTCTGAGTGTTCTGTTCAGCTGCGAGCGATCTCTGAGTGTTCTGTTCAGCTGCGAGCGATCTCTGAGTGTTCTGTTCTGCTGCGCGCGCGATGTCTGAGTGTTCTGTTCAGCTGCGAGCGATCTCTGAGTGTTCTGTTCAGCTGCGAGCGATCTCTGAGTGTTCTGTTCTGCTGCGCGCGCGATGTCTGAGTGTTCTGTTCAGCTGCGCGCGCGATCTCTGAGTGTTCTGTTCAGCCGCGCGCGCGATCTCTGAGTGTTCTGTTCAGCTGCACGCGATCTCTGAGTGTTCTGTTCAGCTGCGAGCGATCTCTGAGTGTTCTGTTCAGCTGCGAGCGATCTCTGAGTGTTCTGTTCAGCTGCGAGCGATCTCTGAGTGTTCTGTTCTGCTGCGCGCGCGATGTCTGAGTGTTCTGTTCAGCTGCGAGCGATCTCTGAGTGTTCTGTTCAGCTGCGAGCGATCTCTGAGTGTTCTGTTCTGCTGCGCGCGCGATGTCTGAGTGTTCTGTTCAGCTGCGCGCGCGATCTCTGAGTGTTCTGTTCAGCCGCGCGCGCGATCTCTGAGTGTTCTGTTCAGCCGCGCGCGATGTGTGAGTGTTCTGTTCAGCTGCGAGCGATCTCTTGGTGTTCTGTTCAGCTGCGCGTGCGATCTCTCAGTGTTCTGTTCAGCTGCGAGCGATCTCTGAGTGTTCTGTTCAGCTGCGCGTGCGATTTCTGAGTTTCCTGTTCAGCTGCGAGCGATCTCTGAGTGTTCTGTTCAGCTGCGAGCGATTTCTGAGTGTTCTGTTCAGCTGCGCGCGCGATCTCTGAGTGTTCTGTTCAGCTGCGCGCGATTTCTGAGTTTTCTGTTCAGCTGCCCGCGCGATCTCTGAGTGTTCTGTTCAGCCGCGCGCGCGATCTCTGAGTGTTCTGTTCAGCCGCGCGCGATGTGTGAGTGTTCTGTTCAGCTGCGAGCGATCTCTTGGTGTTCTGTTCAGCTGCGAGCGATCTCTTGGTGTTCTGTTCAGCTGCGCGTGCGATCTCTGAGTGTTCTGTTCAGCTGCGAGCGATCTCTGAGTGTTCTGTTCAGCTGCGCGTGCGATTTCTGAGTTTCCTGTTCAGCTGCGAGCGATCTCTGAGTGTTCTGTTCAGCCGCGCGCGATGTGTGAGTGTTCTGTTCAGCTGCGAGCGATCTCTTGGTGTTCTGTTCAGCTGCGCGTGCGATCTCTGAGTGTTCTGTTCAGCTGCGAGCGATCTCTGAGTGTTCTGTTCAGCTGCGCGTGCGATTTCTGAGTTTCCTGTTCAGCTGCGAGCGATCTCTGAGTGTCCTGTTCAGCTGCGAGCGATTTCTGAGTGTTCTGTTCAGCTGCGCGCGCGATCTCTGAGTGTTCTGTTCAGCTGTGCGCGCGATCTCTGAGTGTTCTGTTCAGCTGCGCGCGCGATCTCTGAGTGTTCTGTTCAGCCGCGCGCGCGATCTCTGAGTGTTCTGTTCAGCTGCCCGCGCGATCTCTGAGTGTTCTGTTCAGGCGCGCGCGCGATCTCTGAGTGTTCTGTTCAGCTGCGCGCGCGATCTCTGAGTGTTCTGCTCAGCCGCGCGCGCGATCTCTGAGTGTTCTGTTCAGCTGCGAGCGATCTCTGAGTTTTCTGTTCAGCTGCGCGCGCAATCTCTGAGTGTTCTGTTCAGCTGCGCGCGCAATCTCTGAGTGTTCTGTTCAGCTGCGCGCGCAATCTCTGAGTGTTCTGTTCAGCTGCGCGCGATCTCTGAGTGTTCTGTTCAGCCACGCGCGCGATGTCTGAGTGTTCTGTTCAGCCGCGCGCACGATCTCTGAGTGTTCTGTTCAGCTGCGCGTGCGATCTCTGAGTTTTCTGTTCAGCTGCGCGCGATCTCTGAGTGTTCTGTTCAGCTGCGCGTGCGATCTCTGAGTGTTCTGTTCTGCTGCGAGCGATCTCTTGGTGTTCTGTTCAGCTGCGCGCGCGATGTCTGAGTGTTCTGTTCAGCCGCGCGCGCGATGTCTGAGTGTTCTGTTCAGTCGCGCGCGCGATCTCTGAGTGTTCTGTTCAGCTGCGAGCGATCTCTGAGTTTTCTGTTCAGCTGCGCGCGCGATCTCTGAGTGTTCTGTTCTGCTGCGCGTGCGATCTGAGTGTTCTGTTCAGCTGTGAGCGATCTCTGAGTGTTCTGTTCAGCTGCGCGCGATTTCTGAGTTTTCTGTTCAGCTGCGCGCGATCTCTGAGTGTTCTGTTCTGCTGCGCGTGCGATCTCTGAGTTTTCTGTTCAGCTGCGCGCGCGATGTCTGAGTGTTCTGTTCAGCCGCGCGCGCGATGTCTGAGTGTTCTGTTCAGCTGCGCGCGATCTCTGAGTGTTCTGTTCAGCTGCGCGTGCGATCTCTGAGTTTTCTGTTCAGCTGCGCGCGATCTCTGAGTGTTCTGTTCAGCTGCGCGTGCGATCTCTGAGTGTTCTGTTCTGCTGCGAGCGATCTCTTGGTGTTCTGTTCAGCTGCGCGCGCGATGTCTGAGTGTTCTGTTCAGCCGCGCGCGCGATGTCTGAGTGTTCTGTTCAGTCGCGCGCGCGATCTCTGAGTGTTCTGTTCAGCTGCGAGCGATCTCTGAGTTTTCTGTTCAGCTGCGCGCGCGATCTCTGAGTGTTCTGTTCTGCTGCGCGTGCGATCTCTGAGTGTTCTGTTCAGCTGCGAGCGATCTCTGAGTGTTCTGTTCAGCTGCGCGCGATTTCTGAGTTTTCTGTTCAGCTGCGCGCGATCTCTGAGTGTTCTGTTCTGCTGCGCGTGCGATCTCTGAGTTTTCTGTTCAGCTGCGCGCGCGATGTCTGAGTGTTCTGTTCAGTCGCGCGCGCGATCTCTGAGTGTTCTGTTCAGCTGCGAGCGATCTCTGAGTTTTCTGTTCAGCTGCGCGCGCGATCTCTGAGTGTTCTGTTCTGCTGCGCGCGATTTCTGAGTGTTCTGTTCAGTTGCGCGCGATTTCTGAGTGTTCTGTTCAGTTGCGCGCGATCTCTGAGTGTTCTGTTCAGCTGCGCGCACGATCTCTGAATGTTCTGTTCAGCTGCGCGCGATTTCTGAGTGTTCTGTTCAGCTGCGCGCACGATCTCTGAGTGTTCTGTTCAGCTGCGCGCGCAATCTCTGAGTGTTCTGTTCAGCTGCGCGCGCAATCTCTGAGTGTTCTGTTCAGCTGCGCGCGCAATCTCTGAGTGTTCTGTTCAGCTGCGCGCACGATCTCTGAGTGTTCTGTTCAGCTGCGAGCGATCTCTGAGTGTTCTGTTCAGCTGCGAGCGATCTCTGAGTGTTCTGTTCAGCTGCGAGCGATCTCTGAGTGTTCTGTTCAGCTGCGCGCGATCTCTGAGTGTTCTGTTCAGCTGCGCGCGATCTCTGAGTGTTCTGTTCAGCTGCGAGCGATCTCTGAGTTTTCTGTTCAGCTGCGAGCGATCTCTGAGTTTTCTGTTCAGCTGCGCGCGATCTCTGAGTGTTCTGTTCTGCTGCGCGTGCGATCTCTGAGTGTTCTGTTCAGCTGCGCGCGCGATGTCTGAGTGTTCTGTTCAGCCGCGCGCGCGATGTCTGAGTGTTCTGTTCAGCCACGGGCGCGATCTCTGAGTGTTCTGTTCAGCTGCGAGCGATCTCTGAGTGTTCTGTTCAGCTGCGAGCGATCTCTGAGTGTTCTGTTCAGCTGCGAGCGATCTCTGAGTGTTCTGTTCAGCTGCGAGCGATCTCTGAGTGTTCTGTTCAGCTGCGAGCGATCTCTGAGTGTTCTGTTCTGCTGCGCGTGCGATCTCTTAGTGTTCTGTTCAGCTGGGAGCGATCTCTGAGTGTTCTGTTCAGCTGCGAGCGATCTCTGAGTGTTCTGTTCAGCTGCGAGCGATCTCTGAGTGTTCTGTTCAGCTGCGAGCGATCTCTGAGTGTTCTGTTCAGCTGCGCGCGATCTCTGAGTGTTCTGTTAAGCTGCGAGCGATCTCTGAGTGTTCTGTTCAGCTGCGAGCGATCTCTGAGTGTTCTGTTCAGCTGCGAGCGATCTCTGAGTGTTCTGTTCAGCTGCGAGCGATCTCTGAATGTTCTGTTCAGCTGCGCGCGATCTCTGAGTGTTCTGTTCAGCTGCGCGCGCGATCTCTGAGTGTTCTGTTCAGCTGCGCGCGCGATCTCTGAGTGTTCTGTTCAGCTGCGCGCACGATCTCTGAATGTTCTGTTCAGCTGCGCGCGATCTCTGAGTGTTCTGTTCAGCTGCGCGCGCAATCTCTGAGTTTTCTGTTCAGCTGAGCGCGCAATCTCTGAGTGTTCTGTTCAGCTGCGCGCGCAATCTCTGAGTGTTCTGTTCAGCTGCGCGCACGATCTCTGAGTGTTCTGTTCAGCCACGGGCGCGATCTCTGAGTGTTCTGTTCAGCTGCGAGCGATCTCTGAGTTTTCTGTTCAGCTGCGAGCTATCTCTGAGTGTTCTGTTCAGCTGCGAGCGATCTCTGAGTGTTCTGTTCAGCTGCGAGCGATCTCTGAGTGTTCTGTTCTGCTGCGCGTGCCATCTCTGAGTGTTCTGTTCAGCTGCGCGCGATCTCTGAGTGTTCTGTTCAGCTGCGAGCGATCTCTGAGTTTTCTGTTCAGCTGCGAGCGATCTCTGAGTGTTCTGTTCAGCTGCGAGCGATCTCTGAGTGTTCTGTTCTGCTGCGCGTGCCATCTCTGAGTGTTCTGTTCAGCTGCGCGCGATCTCTGAGTGTTCTGTTCAGCTGCGAGCGATCTCTGAGTTTTCTGTTCAGCTGCGAGCGATCTCTGAGTTTTCTGTTCAGCTGCGCGGGATCTCTGAGTGTTCTGTTCAGCTGCGCGCGCGATGTCTGAGTGTTCTGTTCAGCCGCGCGCGCGATGTCTGAGTGTTCTGTTCAGCCACGGGCGCGATCTCTGAGTGTTCTGTTCAGCTGCGAGCGATCTCTGAGTTTTCTGTTCAGCTGCGAGCTATCTCTGAGTGTTCTGTTCAGCTGCGAGCGATCTCTGAGTGTTCTGTTCAGCTGCGAGCGATCTCTGAGTGTTCTGTTCTGCTGCGCGTGCGATCTCTTAGTGTTCTGTTCAGCTGCGAGCGATCTCTGAGTGTTCTGTTCAGCTGCGAGCGATCTCTGAGTGTTCTGTTCAGCTGCGAGCGATCTCTGAGTGTTCTGTTCAGCTGCGCGCGATCTCTGAGTGTTCTGTTCAGCTGCGAGCGATCTCTGAGTTTTCTGTTCAGCTGCGCGCGCAATCTCTGAGTGTTCTGTTCAGCTGCGCGCGCAATCTCTGAGTGTTCTGTTCAGCCACGCGCGCGATGTCTGAGTGTTCTGTTCAGCCGCGCGCACGATCTCTGAGTGTTCTGTTCAGCTGCGCGCGATCTCTGAGTGTTCTGTTCAGCCACGCGCGCGATGTCTGAGTGTTCTGTTCAGCCGCGCGCACGATCTCTGAGTGTTCTGTTCAGCTGCGCGCGATCTCTGAGTGTTCTGTTCAGCTGCGCGTGCGATCTCTGAGTGTTCTGTTCTGCTGCGAGCGATCTCTTGGTGTTCTGTTCAGCTGCGCGCGCGATGTCTGAGTGTTCTGTTCAGCCGCGCGCGCGATGTCTGAGTGTTCTGTTCAGTCGCGCGCGCGATCTCTGAGTGTTCTGTTCAGCTGCGAGCGATCTCTGAGTTTTCTGTTCAGCTGCGCGCGCGATCTCTGAGTGTTCTGTTCTGCTGCGCGTGCGATCTGAGTGTTCTGTTCAGCTGCGAGCGATCTCTGAGTGTTCTGTTCAGCTGCGCGCGATTTCTGAGTTTTCTGTTCAGCTGCGCGCGATCTCTGAGTGTTCTGTTCTGCTGCGCGTGCGATCTCTGAGTTTTCTGTTCAGCTGCGCGCGCGATGTCTGAGTGTTCTGTTCAGCCGCGCGCGCGATGTCTGAGTGTTCTGTTCAGCTGCGCGCGATCTCTGAGTGTTCTGTTCAGCTGCGCGTGCGATCTCTGAGTTTTCTGTTCAGCTGCGCGCGATCTCTGAGTGTTCTGTTCAGCTGCGCGTGCGATCTCTGAGTGTTCTGTTCTGCTGCGAGCGATCTCTTGGTGTTCTGTTCAGCTGCGCGCGATCTCTTGGTGTTCTGTTCAGCTGCGCGCGCGATGTCTGAGTGTTCTGTTCAGCCGCGCGCGCGATGTCTGAGTGTTCTGTTCAGTCGCGCGCGCGATCTCTGAGTGTTCTGTTCAGCTGCGAGCGATCTCTGAGTTTTCTGTTCAGCTGCGCGCGCGATCTCTGAGTGTTCTGTTCTGCTGCGCGTGCGATCTCTGAGTGTTCTGTTCAGCTGCGAGCGATCTCTGAGTGTTCTGTTCAGCTGCGCGCGATTTCTGAGTTTTCTGTTCAGCTGCGCGCGATCTCTGAGTGTTCTGTTCTGCTGCGCGTGCGATCTCTGAGTTTTCTGTTCAGCTGCGCGCGCGATGTCTGAGTGTTCTGTTCAGTCGCGCGCGCGATCTCTGAGTGTTCTGTTCAGCTGCGAGCGATCTCTGAGTTTTCTGTTCAGCTGCGCGCGCGATCTCTGAGTGTTCTGTTCTGCTGCGCGCGATTTCTGAGTGTTCTGTTCAGTTGCGCGCGATTTCTGAGTGTTCTGTTCAGTTGCGCGCGATCTCTGAGTGTTCTGTTCAGCTGCGCGCACGATCTCTGAATGTTCTGTTCAGCTGCGCGCGATCTCTGAGTGTTCTGTTCAGCTGCGCGCACGATCTCTGAGTGTTCTGTTCAGCTGCGCGCGCAATCTCTGAGTGTTCTGTTCAGCTGCGCGCGCAATCTCTGAGTGTTCTGTTCAGCTGCGCGCGCAATCTCTGAGTGTTCTGTTCAGCTGCGCGCACGATCTCTGAGTGTTCTGTTCAGCTGCGAGCGATCTCTGAGTGTTCTGTTCAGCTGCACGCGATCTCTGAGTGTTCTGTTCAGCTGCGAGCGATCTCTGAGTGTTCTGTTCAGCTGCGAGCGATCTCTGAGTGTTCTGTTCAGCTGCGCGCGATCTCTGAGTGTTCTGTTCAGCTGCGCGCGATCTCTGAGTGTTCTGTTCAGCTGCGAGCGATCTCTGAGTTTTCTGTTCAGCTGCGAGCGATCTCTGAGTTTTCTGTTCAGCTGCGCGCGATCTCTGAGTGTTCTGTTCTGCTGCGCGTGCGATCTCTGAGTGTTCTGTTCAGCTGCGCGCGCGATGTCTGAGTGTTCTGTTCAGCCGCGCGCGCGATGTCTGAGTGTTCTGTTCAGCCACGGGCGCGATCTCTGAGTGTTCTGTTCAGCTGCGAGCGATCTCTGAGTGTTCTGTTCAGCTGCGAGCGATCTCTGAGTGTTCTGTTCAGCTGCGAGCGATCTCTGAGTGTTCTGTTCAGCTGCGAGCGATCTCTGAGTGTTCTGTTCAGCTGCGAGCGATCTCTGAGTGTTCTGTTCTGCTGCGCGTGCGATCTCTTAGTGTTCTGTTCAGCTGGGAGCGATCTCTGAGTGTTCTGTTCAGCTGCGAGCGATCTCTGAGTGTTCTGTTCAGCTGCGAGCGATCTCTGAGTGTTCTGTTCAGCTGCGAGCGATCTCTGAGTGTTCTGTTCAGCTGCGCGCGATCTCTGAGTGTTCTGTTAAGCTGCGAGCGATCTCTGAGTGTTCTGTTCAGCTGCGAGCGATCTCTGAGTGTTCTGTTCAGCTGCGAGCGATCTCTGAATGTTCTGTTCAGCTGCGCGCGATCTCTGAGTGTTCTGTTCAGCTGCGCGCGCGATCTCTGAGTGTTCTGTTCAGCTGCGCGCGCGATCTCTGAGTGTTCTGTTCAGCTGCGCGCACGATCTCTGAATGTTCTGTTCAGCTGCGCGCGATCTCTGAGTGTTCTGTTCAGCTGCGCGCGCAATCTCTGAGTGTTCTGTTCAGCTGAGCGCGCAATCTCTGAGTGTTCTGTTCAGCTGCGCGCGCAATCTCTGAGTGTTCTGTTCAGCTGCGCGCACGATCTCTGAGTGTTCTGTTCAGCCACGGGCGCGATCTCTGAGTGTTCTGTTCAGCTGCGAGCGATCTCTGAGTTTTCTGTTCAGCTGCGAGCTATCTCTGAGTGTTCTGTTCAGCTGCGAGCGATCTCTGAGTGTTCTGTTCAGCTGCGAGCGATCTCTGAGTGTTCTGTTCTGCTGCGCGTGCCATCTCTGAGTGTTCTGTTCAGCTGCGCGCGATCTCTGAGTGTTCTGTTCAGCTGCGAGCGATCTCTGAGTTTTCTGTTCAGCTGCGAGCGATCTCTGAGTGTTCTGTTCAGCTGCGAGCGATCTCTGAGTGTTCTGTTCTGCTGCGCGTGCCATCTCTGAGTGTTCTGTTCAGCTGCGCGCGATCTCTGAGTGTTCTGTTCAGCTGCGAGCGATCTCTGAGTTTTCTGTTCAGCTGCGAGCGATCTCTGAGTTTTCTGTTCAGCTGCGCGGGATCTCTGAGTGTTCTGTTCAGCTGCGCGCGCGATGTCTGAGTGTTCTGTTCAGCCGCGCGCGCGATGTCTGAGTGTTCTGTTCAGCCACGGGCGCGATCTCTGAGTGTTCTGTTCAGCTGCGAGCGATCTCTGAGTTTTCTGTTCAGCTGCGAGCTATCTCTGAGTGTTCTGTTCAGCTGCGAGCGATCTCTGAGTGTTCTGTTCAGCTGCGAGCGATCTCTGAGTGTTCTGTTCTGCTGCGCGTGCGATCTCTTAGTGTTCTGTTCAGCTGCGAGCGATCTCTGAGTGTTCTGTTCAGCTGCGAGCGATCTCTGAGTGTTCTGTTCAGCTGCGAGCGATCTCTGAGTGTTCTGTTCAGCTGCGCGCGATCTCTGAGTGTTCTGTTCAGCTGCGCGCGATCTCTGAGTGTTCTGTTCAGCTGCGCGCACGATCTCTGAATGTTCTGTTCAGCTGCGCGCGATCTCTGAGTGTTCTGTTCAGCTGCGCGCGCAATCTCTGAGTGTTCTGTTCAGCTGCGCGCGCAATCTCTGAGTGTTCTGTTCAGCTGCGCACGCAATCTCTGAGTGTTCTGTTCAGCTGCGCGCACGATCTCTGAGTGTTCTGTTCAGCTGCGAGCGATCTCTGAGTGTTCTGTTCAGCTGCGCGCGATCTCTGAGTGTTCTGTTCAGCTGCGAGCGATCTCTGAGTGTTCTGTTCAGCTGCGCGCGATCTCTGAGTGTTCTGTTCAGCTGCGAGCGATCTCTGAGTGTTCTGTTCAGCTGCGAGCGATCTCTGAGTGTTCTGTTCAGCTGCGCACGATCTCTGAGTGTTCTGTTCAGCTGCGCGCGATCTCTGAGTGTTCTGTTCAGCTGCGCGCGATCTCTGAGTGTTCTGTTCAGCTGCGAGCGATCTCTGAGTTTTCTGTTCAGCTGCGAGCTATCTCTGAGTGTTCTGTTCAGCTGCGAGCGATCTCTGAGTGTTCTGTTCAGCTGCGAGCGATCTCTGAGTGTTCTGTTCAGCTGCGCGCGCGATCTCTGAGTGTTCTGTTCAGCTGCGCGCGCGATCTCTGAGTGTTCTGTTCAGCTGCGAGCGATTTCTGAGTTTTCTGTTCAGCTGCCCGCGCGATCTCTGAGTGTTCTGTTCAGGCGCGCGCGCGATCTCTGAGTGTTCTGTTCAGCTGCGCGCGCGATCTCTGAGTGTTCTGTTCAGCCGCGCGCGCGATCTCTGAGTGTTCTGTTCAGCCGCGCGCGCGATCTCTGAGTGTTCTGTTCAGCTGTGAGCGATCTCTGAGTGTTCTGTTCAGCTGCGAGCGATCTCTGAGTTTTCTGTTCAGCTGCGCGCGCGATCTCTGAGTGTTCTGTTCTGCTGCGCGTGCGATCTCTGAGTGTTCTGTTCAGCCGCGCGCGCGATCTCTGAGTGTTCTGTTCAGCTGCGCGCGCAATCTCTGAGTGTTCTGTTCAGCTGCGCGCGCAATCTCTGAGTGTTCTATTCAGCTGCGCGCGCAATCTCTGAGTGTTCTGTTCAGCTGCGCGCGATCTCTGAGTGTTCTGTTCAGCCACGCGCGCGATGTCTGAGTGTTCTGTTCAGCCGCGCGCGCGATCTCTGAGTGTTCTGTTCAGCTGCGCGCGCGATCTCTGAGTGTTCTGTTCAGCTGCGCGTGCGATCTCTGAGTTTTCTGTTCAGCTGCGCGCGATCTCTGAGTGTTCTGTTCAGCTGCGCGTGCGATCTCTGAGTGTCCTGTTCTGCTGCGAGCGATCTCTGAGTGTTCTGTTCAGCCGCGCGCGCGATGTCTGAGTGTTCTGTTCAGCCGCGCGCGCGATCTCTGAGTGTTCTGTTCAGCTGCGAGCGATCTCTGAGTTTTCTGTTCAGCTGCGCGCGCGATCTCTGAGTGTTCTGTTCTGCTGCGCGTGCGATCTCTGAGTGTTCTGTTCAGCTGCGAGCGATCTCTGAGTGTTCTGTTCAGCTGCGCGCACGATCTCTGAATGTTCTGTTCAGCTGCCCGCGATCTCTGAGTGTTCTGTTCAGCTGCGCGCGCAATCTCTGAGTGTTCTGTTCAGCTGCGCGCACGATCTCTGAGTGTTCTGTTCAGCCACGCGCGCGATCTCTGAGTGTTCTGTTCAGCTGCGCGTGCGATCTCTGAGTTTTCTGTTCAGCTGCGCGCGATCTCTGAGTGTTCTGTTCAGCTGCGCGTGCGATCTCTGAGTGTTCTGTTCTGCTGCGAGCGATCTCTTGGTGTTCTGTTCAGCTGCGCATGCGATCTCTGAGTGTTCTGTTCAGCCGCGAGCGATCTCTGAGTTTTCTGTTCAGCTGCGCGCGCGATGTCTGAGTGTTTTGTTCAGCCGCGCGCGCGATGTCTGAGTGTTCTGTTCAGCCGCGCGCGCGATCTCTGAGTGTTCTGTTCAGCTGCGAGCGATCTCTGAGTTTTCTGTTCAGCTGCGCGCGCGATCTCTGAGTGTTCTGTTCTGCTGCGCGTGCGATCTCTGAGTGTTCTGTTCAGCTGCGAGCGATCTCTGAGTGTTCTGTTCAGCTGCGCGCGCGATGTCTGAGTGTTTTGTTCAGCCGCGCGCGCGATGTCTGAGTGTTCTGTTCAGCCGCGCGCGCGATCTCTGAGTGTTCTGTTCAGCTGCGAGCGATCTCTGAGTTTTCTGTTCAGCTGCGCGCGCGATCTCTGAGTGTTCTGTTCTGCTGCGCGTGCGATCTCTGAGTGTTCTGTTCAGCTGCGAGCGATCTCTGAGTGTTCTGTTCAGCTGCGCGCGATTTCTGAGTGTTCTGTTCAGCTGCGCGCGATCTCTGAGTGTTCTGTTCAGCTGCGCGCACGATCTCTGAATGTTCTGTTCAGCTGCGCGCGATCTCTGAGTGTTCTGTTCAGCTGCGCGCACGATCTCTGAGTGTTCTGTTCAGCTGCGCGCGATCTCTGAGTGTTCTGTTCAACTGCGCGCACGATCTCTGAGTGTTCTGTTCAGCTGCGCGTGATCTCTGAGTGTTCTGTTCAGCTGCGAGCGATCTCTGAGTGTTCTGTTCAGCTGCGCGCGATCTCTGAGTGTTCTGTTCAGCTGCGAGCGATCTCTGAGTGTTCTGTTCAGCTGCGAGCGATCTCTGAGTGTTCTGTTCAGCTGCGCGCGATCTCTGAGTGTTCTGTTCAGCTGCGCGCGCGATCTGAGTGTTCTGTTCAGCTGCGAGCGATCTCTGAGTTTTCTGTTCAGCTGCGCGCGCAATCTCTGAGTGTTCTGTTCAGCTGCGCGCGCAATCTCTGAGTGTTCTGTTCAGCTGCGAGCGATCTCTGAGTTTTCTGTTCAGCTGCGCGTGCGATCTCTGAGTGTTCTGTTCAGCTGCGCGCACGATCTCTGAGTGTTCTGTTCAGCTGCGAGCGATCTCTGAGTGTTCTGTTCAGCTGCGCGCGATCTCTGAGTGTTCTGTTCAGCTGCGAGCGATCTCTGAGTGTTCTGTTCAGCTGCGCGCGATCTCTGAGTAATCTGTTCAGCTGCGAGCGATCTCTGAGTGTTCTGTTCAGCTGCGAGCGATCTCTGAGTGTTCTGTTCAGCTGCGCACGATCTTTGAGTGTTCTGTTCAGCTGCGCGCGATCTCTGAGTGTTCTGTTCAGCTGCGCGCGATCTCTGAGTGTTCTGTTCAGCTGCGAGCGATCTCTGAGTTTTCTGTTCAGCTGCGCGCGATCTCTGAGTGTTCTGTTCTGCTGCGTGTGCGATCTCTGAGTGTTCTGTTCAGCTGCGCGCAATCACTGTGTGTTCTGTTCAGCTGCGCGCGCGATCTGAGTGTTCTGTTCAGCCACGGGCGCGATCTCTGAGTGTTCTGTTCAGCTGCGAGCGATCTCTGAGTTTTCTGTTCAGCTGCGAGCTATCTCTGAGTGTTCTGTTCAGCTGCGAGCGATCTCTGAGTGTTCTGTTCAGCTGCGAGCGATCTCTGAGTGTTCTGTTCTGCTGCGCGTGCCATCTCTGAGTGTTCTGTTCAGCTGCGCGCGATCTCTGAGTGTTCTGTTCAGCTGCGAGCGATCTCTGAGTTTTCTGTTCAGCTGCGAGCGATCTCTGAGTGTTCTGTTCAGCTGCGAGCGATCTCTGAGTGTTCTGTTCTGCTGCGCGTGCCATCTCTGAGTGTTCTGTTCAGCTGCGCGCGATCTCTGAGTGTTCTGTTCAGCTGCGAGCGATCTCTGAGTTTTCTGTTCAGCTGCGAGCGATCTCTGAGTTTTCTGTTCAGCTGCGCGCGATCTCTGAGTGTTCTGTTCTGCTGCGCGTGCGATCTCTGAGTGTTCTGTTCAGCTGCGCGCGCGATGTCTGAGTGTTCTGTTCAGCCGCGCGCGCGATGTCTGAGTGTTCTGTTCAGCCACGGGCGCGATCTCTGAGTGTTCTGTTCAGCTGCGAGCGATCTCTGAGTTTTCTGTTCAGCTGCGAGCTATCTCTGAGTGTTCTGTTCAGCTGCGAGCGATCTCTGAGTGTTCTGTTCAGCTGCGAGCGATCTCTGAGTGTTCTGTTCTGCTGCGCGTGCCATCTCTGAGTGTTCTGTTCAGCTGCGAGCGATCTCTGAGTGTTCTGTTCAGCTGCGAGCGATCTCTTGGTGTTCTGTTCAGCTGCGCGCGCAATCTCTGAGTGTTCTGTTCAGCTGCGCGCGCAATCTCTGAGTGTTCTGTTCAGCTGCGAGCGATCTCTTGGTGTTCTGTTCAGCTGCGCGCGCAATCTCTGAGTGTTCTGTTCAGCTGCGCGCGCAATCTCTGAGTGTTCTGTTCAGCTGCGCGCGATCTCTGAGTGTTCTGTTCAGCTGCGAGCGATCTCTGAGTTTTCTGTTCAGCTGCGCGTGCCATCTCTGAGTGTTCTGTTCAGCTGCGAGCGATCTCTGAGTGTTCTGTTCAGCTGCGAGCGATCTCTTGGTGTTCTGTTCAGCTGCGCGCGCAATCTCTGAGTGTTCTGTTCAGCTGCGCGCGCAATCTCTGAGTGTTCTGTTCAGCTGCGCGCGATCTCTGAGTGTTCTGTTCTGCTGCGCGTGCCATCTCTGAGTGTTCTGTTCAGCTGCGAGCGATCTCTGAGTGTTCTGTTCAGCTGCGAGCGATCTCTTGGTGTTCTGTTCAGCTGCGCGCGCAATCTCTGAGTGTTCTGTTCAGCTGCGCGCGCAATCTCTGAGTGTTCTGTTCAGCTGCGCGCGATCTCTGAGTGTTCTGTTCAGCTGCGAGCGATCTCTGAGTTTTCTGTTCAGCTGCGCGCGCGATCTCTGAGTGTTCTGTTCTGCTGCGCGTGCGATCTCTGAGTGTTCTGTTCAGCTGCGAGCGATCTCTGAGTGTTCTGTTCAGCTGCGCGCACGATCTCTGAATGTTCTGTTCAGCTGCCCGCGATCTCTGAGTGTTCTGTTCAGCTGCGCGCGCAATCTCTGAGTGTTCTGTTCAGCTGCGCGCACGATCTCTGAGTGTTCTGTTCAGCCACGCGCGCGATCTCTGAGTGTTCTGTTCAGCTGCGCGTGCGATCTCTGAGTTTTCTGTTCAGCTGCGCGCGATCTCTGAGTGTTCTGTTCAGCTGCGCGTGCGATCTCTGAGTGTTCTGTTCTGCTGCGAGCGATCTCTTGGTGTTCTGTTCAGCTGCGCATGCGATCTCTGAGTGTTCTGTTCAGCCGCGAGCGATCTCTGAGTTTTCTGTTCAGCTGCGCGCGCGATGTCTGAGTGTTTTGTTCAGCCGCGCGCGCGATGTCTGAGTGTTCTGTTCAGCCGCGCGCGCGATCTCTGAGTGTTCTGTTCAGCTGCGAGCGATCTCTGAGTTTTCTGTTCAGCTGCGCGCGCGATCTCTGAGTGTTCTGTTCTGCTGCGCGTGCGATCTCTGAGTGTTCTGTTCAGCTGCGAGCGATCTCTGAGTGTTCTGTTCAGCTGCGCGCGATTTCTGAGTGTTCTGTTCAGCTGCGCGCGATCTCTGAGTGTTCTGTTCAGCTGCGCGCACGATCTCTGAATGTTCTGTTCAGCTGCGCGCGATCTCTGAGTGTTCTGTTCAGCTGCGCGCACGATCTCTGAGTGTTCTGTTCAGCTGCGCGCGATCTCTGAGTGTTCTGTTCAGCTGCGCGCGATCTCTGAGTGTTCTGTTCAGCTGCGAGCGATCTCTGAGTGTTCTGTTCAGCTGCGCGCGATCTCTGAGTGTTCTGTTCAGCTGCGAGCGATCTCTGAGTGTTCTGTTCAGCTGCGAGCGATCTCTGAGTGTTCTGTTCAGCTGCGCGCGATCTCTGAGTGTTCTGTTCAGCTGCGCGCGCGATCTGAGTGTTCTGTTCAGCTGCGAGCGATCTCTGAGTTTTCTGTTCAGCTGCGCGCGCAATCTCTGAGTTTTCTGTTCAGCTGCGCGCGCAATCTCTGAGTGTTCTGTTCAGCTGCGAGCGATCTCTGAGTTTTCTGTTCAGCTGCGCGTGCGATCTCTGAGTGTTCTGTTCAGCTGCGCGCACGATCTCTGAGTGTTCTGTTCAGCTGCGAGCGATCTCTGAGTGTTCTGTTCAGCTGCGCGCGATCTCTGAGTGTTCTGTTCAGCTGCGAGCGATCTCTGAGTGTTCTGTTCAGCTGCGCGCGATCTCTGAGTAATCTGTTCAGCTGCGAGCGATCTCTGAGTGTTCTGTTCAGCTGCGAGCGATCTCTGAGTGTTCTGTTCAGCTGCGCACGATCTTTGAGTGTTCTGTTCAGCTGCGCGCGATCTCTGAGTGTTCTGTTCAGCTGCGAGCGATCTCTGAGTTTTCTGTTCAGCTGCGAGCGATCTCTGAGTTTTCTGTTCAGCCGCGCGCGATCTCTGAGTTTTCTGTTCAGCTGCGCACGATCTCTGAGTGTTCTGTTAAGCTGCGAGCGATCTCTGAGTGTTCTGTTAAGCTGCGAGCGATCTCTGAGTGTTCTGTTCAGCTGCGCACGATCTCTGAGTGTTCTGTTCAGCTGCGCACGATCTCTGAGTGTTCTGTTAAGCTGCGAGCGATCTCTGAGTGTTCTGTTCAGCTGCGCGTGCGATCTCTGAGTGTTCTGTTCAGCTGCGAGCGATCTCTGAGTGTTCTGTTCAGCTGCGAGCGATCTCTGAGTGTTCTGTTCAGCTGCGAGCGATCTCTGAGTGTTCTGTTCAGCTGCGAGCGATCTCTGAGTTTTCTCTTCAGCTGCGCGTGCGATCTCTGAGTGTTCTGTTCAGCCGCGCGCGCGATCTCTGAGTGTTCTGTTCAGCTGCGAGCGATTTCTGAGTTTTCTGTTCAGCTGCGCGTGATGTCTGAGTGTTCTGTTAAGCTGCGAGCGATCTCTGAGTGTTCTGTTCAGCTGCGAGCGATCTCTGAGTGTTCTGTTCAGCTGCGCGTGCGATTTCTTGGTGTTCTGTTCAGCTGCGCGTGCGATCTCTGAGTGTTCTGTTCAGCTGCGAGCGATCTCTGAGTGTTCTGTTCAGCTGCGCGTGCGATTTCTGAGTGTTCTGTTCAGCTGCGAGCGATCTCTGAGTATTCTGTTCAGCTGAGCACGATCTCTGAGTGTTCTGTTCAGCCGCGCGCGATCTCTGAGTTTTCTGTTCAGCTGCGCACGATCTCTGAGTGTTCTGTTAAGCTGCGAGCGATCTCTGAGTGTTCTGTTAAGCTGCGAGCGATCTCTGAGTGTTCTGTTCAGCTGCGCACGATCTCTGAGTGTTCTGTTCAGCTGCGCACGATCTCTGAGTGTTCTGTTAAGCTGCGAGCGATCTCTGAGTGTTCTGTTCAGCTGCGCGTGCGATCTCTGAGTGTTCTGTTCAGCTGCGAGCGATCTCTGAGTGTTCTGTTCAGCTGCGAGCGATCTCTGAGTGTTCTGTTCAGCTGCGAGCGATCTCTGAGTGTTCTGTTCAGCTGCGAGCGATCTCTGAGTTTTCTCTTCAGCTGCGCGTGCGATCTCTGAGTGTTCTGTTCAGCCGCGCGCGCGATCTCTGAGTGTTCTGTTCAGCTGCGAGCGATTTCTGAGTTTTCTGTTCAGCTGCGCGTGATGTCTGAGTGTTCTGTTAAGCTGCGAGCGATCTCTGAGTGTTCTGTTCAGCTGCGAGCGATCTCTGAGTGTTCTGTTCAGCTGCGCGTGCGATCTCTTGGTGTTCTGTTCAGCTGCGCGTGCGATCTCTGAGTGTTCTGTTCAGCTGCGAGCGATCTCTGAGTGTTCTGTTCAGCTGCGCGTGCGATTTCTGAGTGTTCTGTTCAGCTGCGAGCGATCTCTGAGTATTCTGTTCAGCTGCGCGCGCGATCTCTGAGTGTTCTGTTTAGCCGCGCGCGCGATGTCTGAGTGTTCTGTTCAGCCGCGAGCGATCTCTTGGTGTTCTGTTCAGCTGCGCGTGCGATCTCTGAGTGTTCTGTTCAGCTGCGCGTGCGATTTCTGAGTTTCCTGTTCAGCTGCGAGCGATCTCTGAGTGTTCTGTTCAGCTGCGAGTGATTTCTGAGTGTTCTGTTCAGCTGCGCGTGCGATTTCTGAGTTTCCTGTTCAGCTGCGCGCGATCTCTGAGTGTTCTGTTCAGCTGCGCGCACGATCTCTGAATGTTCTGTTCAGCTGCGCGCGATCTCTGAGTGTTCTGTTCAGCTGCGCGCACGATCTCTGAGTGTTCTGTTCAGCTGCGCGCGATCTCTGAGTGTTCTGTTCAGCTGCGCGCGATCTCTGAGTGTTCTGTTCAGCTGCGAGCGATCTCTGAGTGTTCTGTTCAGCTGCGCGCGATCTCTGAGTGTTCTGTTCAGCTGCGAGCGATCTCTGAGTGTTCTGTTCAGCTGCGAGCGATCTCTGAGTGTTCTGTTCAGCTGCGCGCGATCTCTGAGTGTTCTGTTCAGCTGCGCGCGCGATCTGAGTGTTCTGTTCAGCTGCGAGCGATCTCTGAGTTTTCTGTTCAGCTGCGCGCGCAATCTCTGAGTTTTCTGTTCAGCTGCGCGCGCAATCTCTGAGTGTTCTGTTCAGCTGCGAGCGATCTCTGAGTTTTCTGTTCAGCTGCGCGTGCGATCTCTGAGTGTTCTGTTCAGCTGCGCGCACGATCTCTGAGTGTTCTGTTCAGCTGCGAGCGATCTCTGAGTGTTCTGTTCAGCTGCGCGCGATCTCTGAGTGTTCTGTTCAGCTGCGAGCGATCTCTGAGTGTTCTGTTCAGCTGCGCGCGATCTCTGAGTAATCTGTTCAGCTGCGAGCGATCTCTGAGTGTTCTGTTCAGCTGCGAGCGATCTCTGAGTGTTCTGTTCAGCTGCGCACGATCTTTGAGTGTTCTGTTCAGCTGCGCGCGATCTCTGAGTGTTCTGTTCAGCTGCGAGCGATCTCTGAGTTTTCTGTTCAGCTGCGAGCGATCTCTGAGTTTTCTGTTCAGCCGCGCGCGATCTCTGAGTTTTCTGTTCAGCTGCGCACGATCTCTGAGTGTTCTGTTAAGCTGCGAGCGATCTCTGAGTGTTCTGTTAAGCTGCGAGCGATCTCTGAGTGTTCTGTTCAGCTGCGCACGATCTCTGAGTGTTCTGTTCAGCTGCGCACGATCTCTGAGTGTTCTGTTAAGCTGCGAGCGATCTCTGAGTGTTCTGTTCAGCTGCGCGTGCGATCTCTGAGTGTTCTGTTCAGCTGCGAGCGATCTCTGAGTGTTCTGTTCAGCTGCGAGCGATCTCTGAGTGTTCTGTTCAGCTGCGAG
Organism: Hoplias malabaricus; assembly: GCF_029633855.1. Lineage (NCBI taxonomy): Eukaryota > Metazoa > Chordata > Actinopteri > Characiformes > Erythrinidae > Hoplias > Hoplias malabaricus. The sequence goes on along the minus strand of NC_089820.1, from coordinate 87,799,254 downwards.
CGATCTCTGAGTGTTCTGTTCAGCTGCGAGCGATCTCTGAGTTTTCTCTTCAGCTGCGCGTGCGATCTCTGAGTGTTCTGTTCAGCCGCGCGCGCGATCTCTGAGTGTTCTGTTCAGCTGCGAGCGATTTCTGAGTTTTCTGTTCAGCTGCGCGTGATGTCTGAGTGTTCTGTTAAGCTGCGAGCGATCTCTGAGTGTTCTGTTCAGCTGCGAGCGATCTCTGAGTGTTCTGTTCAGCTGCGCGTGCGATTTCTTGGTGTTCTGTTCAGCTGCGCGTGCGATCTCTGAGTGTTCTGTTCAGCTGCGAGCGATCTCTGAGTGTTCTGTTCAGCTGCGCGTGCGATTTCTGAGTGTTCTGTTCAGCTGCGAGCGATCTCTGAGTATTCTGTTCAGCTGAGCACGATCTCTGAGTGTTCTGTTCAGCCGCGCGCGATCTCTGAGTTTTCTGTTCAGCTGCGCACGATCTCTGAGTGTTCTGTTAAGCTGCGAGCGATCTCTGAGTGTTCTGTTAAGCTGCGAGCGATCTCTGAGTGTTCTGTTCAGCTGCGCACGATCTCTGAGTGTTCTGTTCAGCTGCGCACGATCTCTGAGTGTTCTGTTAAGCTGCGAGCGATCTCTGAGTGTTCTGTTCAGCTGCGCGTGCGATCTCTGAGTGTTCTGTTCAGCTGCGAGCGATCTCTGAGTGTTCTGTTCAGCTGCGAGCGATCTCTGAGTGTTCTGTTCAGCTGCGAGCGATCTCTGAGTGTTCTGTTCAGCTGCGAGCGATCTCTGAGTTTTCTCTTCAGCTGCGCGTGCGATCTCTGAGTGTTCTGTTCAGCCGCGCGCGCGATCTCTGAGTGTTCTGTTCAGCTGCGAGCGATTTCTGAGTTTTCTGTTCAGCTGCGCGTGATGTCTGAGTGTTCTGTTAAGCTGCGAGCGATCTCTGAGTGTTCTGTTCAGCTGCGAGCGATCTCTGAGTGTTCTGTTCAGCTGCGCGTGCGATCTCTTGGTGTTCTGTTCAGCTGCGCGTGCGATCTCTGAGTGTTCTGTTCAGCTGCGAGCGGTCTCTGAGTGTTCTGTTCAGCTGCGCGTGCGATTTCTGAGTGTTCTGTTCAGCTGCGAGCGATCTCTGAGTATTCTGTTCAGCTGCGCGCGCGATCTCTGAGTGTTCTGTTCAGCCGCGCGCGCGATGTCTGAGTGTTCTGTTCAGCCGCGAGCGATCTCTTGGTGTTCTGTTCAGCTGCGCGTGCGATCTCTGAGTAATCTGTTCAGCTGCGAGCGATCTCTGAGTGTTCTGTTCAGCTGCGAGCGATCTCTGAGTGTTCTGTTCAGCTGCGCACGATCTTTGAGTGTTCTGTTCAGCTGCGCGCGATCTCTGAGTGTTCTGTTCAGCTGCGAGCGATCTCTGAGTTTTCTGTTCAGCTGCGAGCGATCTCTGAGTTTTCTGTTCAGCCGCGCGCGATCTCTGAGTTTTCTGTTCAGCTGCGCACGATCTCTGAGTGTTCTGTTAAGCTGCGAGCGATCTCTGAGTGTTCTGTTAAGCTGCGAGCGATCTCTGAGTGTTCTGTTCAGCTGCGCACGATCTCTGAGTGTTCTGTTCAGCTGCGCACGATCTCTGAGTGTTCTGTTAAGCTGCGAGCGATCTCTGAGTGTTCTGTTCAGCTGCGCGTGCGATCTCTGAGTGTTCTGTTCAGCTGCGAGCGATCTCTGAGTGTTCTGTTCAGCTGCGAGCGATCTCTGAGTGTTCTGTTCAGCTGCGAGCGATCTCTGAGTGTTCTGTTCAGCTGCGAGCGATCTCTGAGTTTTCTCTTCAGCTGCGCGTGCGATCTCTGAGTGTTCTGTTCAGCCGCGCGCGCGATCTCTGAGTGTTCTGTTCAGCTGCGAGCGATTTCTGAGTTTTCTGTTCAGCTGCGCGTGATGTCTGAGTGTTCTGTTAAGCTGCGAGCGATCTCTGAGTGTTCTGTTCAGCTGCGAGCGATCTCTGAGTGTTCTGTTCAGCTGCGCGTGCGATTTCTTGGTGTTCTGTTCAGCTGCGCGTGCGATCTCTGAGTGTTCTGTTCAGCTGCGAGCGATCTCTGAGTGTTCTGTTCAGCTGCGCGTGCGATTTCTGAGTGTTCTGTTCAGCTGCGAGCGATCTCTGAGTATTCTGTTCAGCTGAGCACGATCTCTGAGTGTTCTGTTCAGCCGCGCGCGATCTCTGAGTTTTCTGTTCAGCTGCGCACGATCTCTGAGTGTTCTGTTAAGCTGCGAGCGATCTCTGAGTGTTCTGTTAAGCTGCGAGCGATCTCTGAGTGTTCTGTTCAGCTGCGCACGATCTCTGAGTGTTCTGTTCAGCTGCGCACGATCTCTGAGTGTTCTGTTAAGCTGCGAGCGATCTCTGAGTGTTCTGTTCAGCTGCGCGTGCGATCTCTGAGTGTTCTGTTCAGCTGCGAGCGATCTCTGAGTGTTCTGTTCAGCTGCGAGCGATCTCTGAGTGTTCTGTTCAGCTGCGAGCGATCTCTGAGTGTTCTGTTCAGCTGCGAGCGATCTCTGAGTTTTCTCTTCAGCTGCGCGTGCGATCTCTGAGTGTTCTGTTCAGCCGCGCGCGCGATCTCTGAGTGTTCTGTTCAGCTGCGAGCGATTTCTGAGTTTTCTGTTCAGCTGCGCGTGATGTCTGAGTGTTCTGTTAAGCTGCGAGCGATCTCTGAGTGTTCTGTTCAGCTGCGAGCGATCTCTGAGTGTTCTGTTCAGCTGCGCGTGCGATCTCTTGGTGTTCTGTTCAGCTGCGCGTGCGATCTCTGAGTGTTCTGTTCAGCTGCGAGCGATCTCTGAGTGTTCTGTTCAGCTGCGCGTGCGATTTCTGAGTGTTCTGTTCAGCTGCGAGCGATCTCTGAGTATTCTGTTCAGCTGCGCGCGCGATCTCTGAGTGTTCTGTTTAGCCGCGCGCGCGATGTCTGAGTGTTCTGTTCAGCCGCGAGCGATCTCTTGGTGTTCTGTTCAGCTGCGCGTGCGATCTCTGAGTGTTCTGTTCAGCTGCGCGTGCGATTTCTGAGTTTCCTGTTCAGCTGCGAGCGATCTCTGAGTGTTCTGTTCAGCTGCGAGTGATTTCTGAGTGTTCTGTTCAGCTGCGCGTGCGATTTCTGAGTTTCCTGTTCAGCTGCGAGCGATCTCTGAGTGTTCTGTTCAGCTGCGCGTGCGATTTCTGAGTTTCCTGTTCAGCTGCGAGCGATCTCTGAGTGTTCTGTTCAGCTGCGAGTGATTTCTGAGTGTTCTGTTCAGCTGCGCGCGCGATCTCTGAGTGTTCTGTTCAGCTGCCCGCGCGATCTCTGAGTGTTCTGTTCAGCCGCGCGCGCGATCTCTGAGTGTTCTGTTCAGCTGCGCGCGCGATCTCTGAGTGTTCTGTTCAGCCGCGCGCGCGATCTCTGAGTGTTCTGTTCAGGCGCGCGCGCGCGATCTCTGAGTGTTCTGTTCAGCTGCGCGCGCGATCTCTGAGTGTTCTGTTCAGCCGCGCGCGCGATCTCTGAGTGTTCTGTTCAGCTGCGAGCGATCTCTGAGTGTTCTGTTCAGCTGCGAGCGATTTCTGAGTGTTCTGTTCAGCTGCGAGCGATCTCTGAGTTTTCTGTTCAGCTGCGAGCGATTTCTGAGTGTTCTGTTCAGCTGCGAGCGATTTCTGAGTGTTCTGTTCAGCTGCCCGCGCGATCTCTGAGTGTTCTGTTCAGCTGCGAGCGATCTCTGAGTGTTCTGTTCAGCTGCGAGCGATCTCTGAGTTTTCTGTTCAGCTGCGCGCGCAATCTCTGAGTGTTCTGTTCAGCTGCGAGCGATCTCTTGGTGTTCTGTTCAGCTGCGCGTGCGATCTCTGAGTGTTCTGTTCAGCTGCGCGTGCGATTTCTGAGTTTCCTGTTCAGCTGCGCGTGCGATCTCTGAGTGTTCTGTTCAGCTGCGAGCGATCTCTGAGTGTTCTGTTCAGCTGCGAGCGATTTCTGAGTGTTCTGTTCAGCTGCCCGCGCGATCTCTGAGTGTTCTGTTCAGCCGCGCGCGCGATCTCTGAGTGTTCTGTTCAGCTGCGAGCGATCTCTGAGTGTTCTGTTCAGCTGCGAGCGATTTCTGAATTTTCTGTTCAGCTGCCCGCGCGATCTCTGAGTGTTCTGTTCAGCTGCGAGCGATCTCTGAGTTTTCTGTTCAGCTGCGCGCGCAATCTCTGAGTGTTCTGTTCAGCCGCACGCGCGATCTCTGAGTGTTCTGTTCAGCTGCGCGCGATCTCTGAGTGTTCTGTTCAGCCGCACGCGCGATCTCTGAGTGTTCTGTTCAGCTGCGCGCGATCTCTGAGTTTTCTGTTCAGCTGCGCGCGCGATGTCTGAGTGTTCTGTTCAGCCGCGCGCGCGATGTCTGAGTGTTCTGTTCAGCCGCGCGCGCGATCTCTGAGTGTTCTGTTCAGCTGCGAGCGATCTCTGAGTTTTCTGTTCAGCTGCGCGCGCGATCTCTGAGTGTTCTGTTCTGCTGCGCGTGCGATCTCTGAGTGTTCTGTTCAGCCGCGGGCGCGATCTCTGAGTGTTCTGTTCAGCCGCGCGCGATCTCTGAGTGTTCTGTTCAGCTGCGAGCGATCTCTGAGTTTTCTGTTCAGCTGCGAGCGATCTCTGAGTTTTCTGTTCAGCTGCGCGCGCGATCTCTGAGTGTTCTGTTCTGCTGCGCGTGCGATCTCTGAGTGTTCTGTTCAGCTGTGAGCGATCTCTGAGTGTTCTGTTCAGCTGCGCGCGCAATCTCTGAGTGTTCTGTTCAGCTGCGCACGATCTCTGAGTGTTCTGTTCTGCTGCGCGTGCGATCTCTGAGTGTTCTGTTCAGCTGCGAGCGATCTCTGAGTTTTCTGTTCAGCTGCGAGCGATCTCTGAGTTTTCTGTTCAGCCGCGCGCGATCTCTGAGTTTTCTGTTCAGCTGCGCATGATGTCTGAGTGTTCTGTTCAGCTGAGAGCGATCTCTGAGTGTTCTGTTCAGCTGCGCGTGCGATCTCTGAGTGTTCTGTTCAGCTGCGAGCGATCTCTGAGTGTTCTGTTCAGCCGCGCGCGCGATCTCTGAGTGTTCTGTTCAGCTGCAAGCGATCTCTGAGTGTTCTGTTCTGCTGCGCGTGCGATCTCTGAGTGTTCTGTTCAGCTGCGAGCGATCTCTGAGTGTTCTGTTCAGCTGCGCGTGCGATCTCTGAGTGTTCTGTTCAGCTGCGCGCGATCTCTAAGTGTTCTGTTCAGGCGGGCACGATCTCTGAGTGTTCTGTTCAGCTGCGAGCGATCTCTGAGTTTTCTCTTCAGCTGCGCGTGCGATCTCTGAGTGTTCTGTTCAGCCGCACGCGCGATCTCTGAGTGTTCTGTTCAGCTGCGAGCGATCTCTGAGTTTTCTCTTCAGCTGCGAGCGATCTCTGAGTTTTCTGTTCAGCTGCGAGCGATCTCTGAGTTTTCTGTTCAGCTGCGAGCGATCTCTGAGTTTTCTGTTCAGCTGCGAGCGATCTCTGAGTTTTCTCTTCAGCTGCGAGCGATCTCTGAGTTTTCTCTTCAGCTGCGAGCGATCTCTGAGTTTTCTCTTCAGCTGCGAGCGATCTCTGAGTTTTCTGTTCAGCTGCGAGCGATCTCTGAGTGTTCTGTTCAGCTGCGAGCGATCTCTGAGTTTTCTGTTCAGCTGCGCGCGCGATCTCTGAGTGTTCTGTTCTGCTGCGCGTGCGATCTCTGAGTGTTCTGTTCAGCCGCGGGCGCGATCTCTGAGTGTTCTGTTCAGCCGCGCGCGATCTCTGAGTGTTCTGTTCAGCTGCGAGCGATCTCTGAGTTTTCTGTTCAGCTGCGAGCGATCTCTGAGTTTTCTGTTCAGCCGCGCGCGATCTCTGAGTTTTCTGTTCAGCTGCGCGTGATGTCTGAGTGTTCTGTTAAGCTGCGAGCGATCTCTGAGTGTTCTGTTCAGCTGCGAGCGATCTCTGAGTGTTCTGTTCAGCCGCGCGCGCGATCTCTGAGTGTTCTGTTCAGCTGCGAGCGATCTCTGAGTGTTCTGTTCTGCTGCGCGTGCGATCTCTGAGTGTTCTGTTCAGCTGCGAGCGATCTCTGAGTGTTCTGTTCAGCTGCGCGCGATCTCTGAGTGTTCTGTTCAGGCCCGCGCACGATCTCTGAGTGTTCTGTTCAGGCCCGCGCACGATCTCTGAGTGTTCTGTTCAGCTGCGAGCGATCTCTGAGTTTTCTCTTCAGCTGCGCGTGCGATCTCTGAGTGTTCTGTTCAGCCGCGCGCGCGATCTCTGAGTGTTCTGTTCAGCTGCGAGCGATCTCTGAGTGTTCTGTTCAGCTGCGCGTGCGATTTCTGAGTTTTCTGTTCAGCTGCGAGCGATCTCTGAGTGTTCTGTTCTGCTGCGCGTGCGATCTCTGAGTGTTCTGTTCAGCTGCGAGCGATCTCTGAGTGTTCTGTTCAGCTGCGAGCGATCTCTGAGTGTTCTGTTCAGCTGCGCGTGCGATCTCTGAGTGTTCTGTTCAGCTGCGAGCGATCTCTGAGTGTTCTGTTCAGCTGCGAGCGATCTCTGAGTGTTCTGTTCAGCTGCGCGCGCGATCTCTGAGTGTTCTGTTCTGCTGCGCGTGCGATTTCTGAGTGTTCTGTTCAGCTGCGAGCGATCTCTTGGTGTTCTGTTCAGCTGCGCGTGCGATCTCTGAGTGTTCTGTTCAGCTGCGAGAGATCTCTGAGTGTTCTGTTCAGCTGCGCGTGCGATTTCTGAGTTTCCTGTTCAGCTGCGCGCGCGATCTCTGAGTGTTCTGTTCAGCTGCGCGCGATTTCTGAGTTTTCTGTTCACCTGCGCGCACAATCTCTGAGTGTTCTGTTCAGCTGCGAGCGATCTCTGAGTGTTCTGTTCAGCTGCGTGCGATCTCTGAGTGTTCTGTTCAGCTGCGTGCGATCTCTGAGTGTTCTGTTCTGCTGCGCGTGCGATCTCTGGGTGTTCTGTTCAGCTGCGCACGATCTCTGTGTGTTCTGTTCAGCTGCGCTCGCGATCTGAGTGTTCTGTTCAGCCGCGGGCGCGATCTCTGAGTGTTCTGTTCAGCTGCGCGCGCGATCTCTGAGTGTTCTGTTCAGCTGCGCACGCGATCTCTGAGTGTCCTGTTCAGCTGCGCGCGCGATCTCTGAGTGTTCTGTTCAGCTGCGCGCAAACTCTGTGTGTTCTGTTCAGCTGCGCACGCGATCTCTGAGTGTTCTGTTCAGCCGCGCGCGATGTCTGAGTGTTCTGTTCAGCTGCGAGCGATCTCTTGGTGTTCTGTTCAGCTGCGCGTGCGATTTCTGAGTTTCCTGTTCAGCTGCGAGCGATCTCTGAGTGTTCTGTTCAGCTGCGAGCGATTTCTGAGTGTTCTGTTCAGCTGCGCGCGCGATCTCTGAGTGTTCTGTTCAGCTGCGCGCGATTTCTGAGTTTTCTGTTCAGCTGCCCGCGAGATCTCTGAGTGTTCTGTTCAGCTGCGAGCGATCTCTGAGTTTTCTGTTCAGCTGCGAGCGATCTCTGAGTTTTCTGTTCAGCTGCGCGCGCGATCTTTGAGTGTTCTGTTCTGCTGCGCGTGCGATCTCTGAGTGTTCTGTTCAGCTGCGCGCGCAATCTCTGAGTGTTCTGTTCAGCTGCGCACGATCTCTGAGTGTTCTGTTCAGCTGCGAGCGATCTCTGAGTTTTCTGTTCAGCTGCGAGCGATCTCTGAGTTTTCTGTTCAGCCGCGCGCGATCTCTGAGTTTTCTGTTCAGCTGCGCACGATCTCTGAGTGTTCTGTTAAGCTGCGAGCGATCTCTGAGTGTTCTGTTAAGCTGCGAGCGATCTCTGAGTGTTCTGTTCAGCTGCGCACGATCTCTGAGTGTTCTGTTCAGCTGCGCACGATCTCTGAGTGTTCTGTTAAGCTGCGCGCGATCTCTGAGTGTTCTGTTCAGCCGCGCGCGATCTCTGAGTGTTCTGTTCAGCTGCGCGCGATCTCTGAGTGTTCTGTTCTGCTGCGCGTGCGATCTCTGAGTGTTCTGTTCAGCCGCGGGCGCGATCTCTGAGTGTTCTGTTCAGCCGCGCGCGATCTCTGAGTGTTCTGTTCAGCTGCGCGCGATCTCTGAGTGTTCTTTTCAGCCGCGAGCAATCTCTGAGTTTTCTGTTCAGCCGCGCGCGCGATGTCTGAGTGTTCTGTTCAGCCGCGCGCGCGATCTCTGAGTGTTCTGTTCAGCTGCGAGCGATCTCTGAGTTTTCTGTTCAGCCGCGGGCGCGATCTCTGAGTGTTCTGTTCAGCCGCGCGATCTCTGAGTGTTCTGTTCAGCTGCGAGCGATCTCTGAGTTTTCTGTTCAGCTGCGAGCGATCTCTGAGTTTTCTGTTCAGCTGCGCGCGCGATCTCTGAGTGTTCTGTTCTGCTGCGCGTGCGATCTCTGAGTGTTCTGTTCAGCTGCGCGCGCAATCTCTGAGTGTTCTGTTCAGCTGCGCACGATCTCTGAGTGTTCTGTTCAGCTGCGAGCGATCTCTGAGTGTTCTGTTCAGCCGCGAGCGATCTCTTGGTGTTCTGTTCAGCTGCGCGTGCGATCTCTGAGTGTTCTGTTCAGCTGCGCGTGCGATTTCTGAGTTTCCTGTTCAGCTGCGAGCGATCTCTGAGTGTTCTATTCAGCTGCGAGTGATTTCTGAGTGTTCTGTTCAGCTGCGCGCGCGATCTCTGAGTGTTCTGTTTAGCTGCCCGCGCGATCTCTGAGTGTTCTGTTCAGGCGCGCGCGCGCGATCTCTGAGTGTTCTGTTCAGCTGCGCGCGCGATCTCTGAGTGTTCTGTTCAGCCGCGCGCGCGATCTCTGAGTGTTCTGTTCAGCTGCGAGCGATCTCTGAGTGTTCTGTTCAGCTGCGAGCGATTTCTGAGTGTTCTGTTCAGCTGCGAGCGATCTCTGAGTTTTCTGTTCAGCTGCGAGCGATTTCTGAGTGTTCTGTTCAGCTGCGAGCGATTTCTGAGTGTTCTGTTCAGCTGCGAGCGATGTCTGAGTGTTCTGTTCAGCTGCCCGCGCGATCTCTGAGTGTTCTGTTCAGCTGCGAGCGATCTCTGAGTGTTCTGTTCAGCTGCGAGCGATCTCTGAGTTTTCTGTTCAGCTGCGCGCGCAATCTCTGAGTGTTCTGTTCAGCTGCGAGCGATCTCTTGGTGTTCTGTTCAGCTGCGCGTGCGATCTCTGAGTGTTCTGTTCAGCTGCGCGTGCGATTTCTGAGTTTCCTGTTCAGCTGCGAGCGATCTCTGAGTGTTCTGTTCAGCTGCGAGCGATTTCTGAGTGTTCTGTTCAGCTGCCCGCGCGATCTCTGAGTGTTCTGTTCAGGCGCGCGCGCGATCTCTGAGTGTTCTGTTCAGCTGCGCGCGCGATCTCTGAGTGTTCTGTTCAGCCGCGCGCGCGATCTCTGAGTGTTCTGTTCAGCTGCGAGCGATCTCTGAGTGTTCTGTTCAGCTGCGAGCGATTTCTGAATTTTCTGTTCTGCTGCGCGTGCGATCTCTGAGTGTTCTGTTCAGCTGCGCGCGCAATCTCTGAGTGTTCTGTTCAGCTGCGCACGATCTCTGAGTGTTCTGTTCAGCTGCGAGCGATCTCTGAGTTTTCTGTTCAGCTGCGAGCGATCTCTGAGTTTTCTGTTCAGCCGCGCGCGATCTCTGAGTTTTCTGTTCAGCTGCGAGCGATCTCTGAGTTTTCTGTTCAGCCGCGCGCGATCTCTGAGTTTTCTGTTCAGCTGCGCACGATCTCTGAGTGTTCTGTTAAGCTGCGAGCGATCTCTGAGTGTTCTGTTAAGCTGCGAGCGATCTCTGAGTGTTCTGTTCAGCTGCGCACGATCTCTGAGTGTTCTGTTCAGCTGCGCACGATCTCTGAGTGTTCTGTTAAGCTGCGCGCGATCTCTGAGTGTTCTGTTCAGCCGCGCGCGATCTCTGAGAGTTCTGTTCAGCTGCGCGCGATCTCTGAGTGTTCTGTTCTGCTGCGCGTGCGATCTCTGAGTGTTCTGTTCAGCCGCGGGCGCGATCTCTGAGTGTTCTGTTCAGCCGCGCGCGATCTCTGAGTGTTCTGTTCAGCTGCGCGCGATCTCTGAGTGTTCTTTTCAGCCGCGAGCAATCTCTGAGTTTTCTGTTCAGCCGCGCGCGCGATGTCTGAGTGTTCTGTTCAGCCGCGCGCGCGATCTCTGAGTGTTCTGTTCAGCTGCGAGCGATCTCTGAGTTTTCTGTTCAGCTGCGCGCGCGATCTCTGAGTGTTCTGTTCTGCTGCGCGTGCGATCTCTGAGTGTTATGTTCAGCCGCGGGCGCGATCTCTGAGTGTTCTGTTCAGCCGCGCGATCTCTGAGTGTTCTGTTCAGCTGCGAGCGATCTCTGAGTTTTCTGTTCAGCTGCGAGCGATCTCTGAGTTTTCTGTTCAGCTGCGCGCGCGATCTCTGAGTGTTCTGTTCTGCTGCGCGTGCGATCTCTGAGTGTTCTGTTCAGCTGCGCGCGCAATCTCTGAGTGTTCTGTTCAGCTGCGCACGATCTCTGAGTGTTCTGTTCAGCTGCGAGCGATCTCTGAGTGTTCTGTTCAGCCGCGAGCGATCTCTTGGTGTTCTGTTCAGCTGCGCGTGCGATCTCTGAGTGTTCTGTTCAGCTGCGCGTGCGATTTCTGAGTTTCCTGTTCAGCTGCGAGCGATCTCTGAGTGTTCTGTTCAGCTGCGCGCGATCTCTGAGTGTTCTTTTCAGCCGCGAGCAATCTCTGAGTTTTCTGTTCAGCCGCGCGCGCGATGTCTGAGTGTTCTGTTCAGCCGCGCGCGCGATCTCTGAGTGTTCTGTTCAGCTGCGAGCGATCTCTGAGTTTTCTGTTCAGCTGCGCGCGCGATCTCTGAGTGTTCTGTTCTGCTGCGCGTGCGATCTCTGAGTGTTATGTTCAGCCGCGGGCGCGATCTCTGAGTGTTCTGTTCAGCCGCGCGATCTCTGAGTGTTCTGTTCAGCTGCGAGCGATCTCTGAGTTTTCTGTTCAGCTGCGAGCGATCTCTGAGTTTTCTGTTCAGCTGCGCGCGCGATCTCTGAGTGTTCTGTTCTGCTGCGCGTGCGATCTCTGAGTGTTCTGTTCAGCTGCGCGCGCAATCTCTGAGTGTTCTGTTCAGCTGCGCACGATCTCTGAGTGTTCTGTTCAGCTGCGAGCGATCTCTGAGTGTTCTGTTCAGCCGCGAGCGATCTCTTGGTGTTCTGTTCAGCTGCGCGTGCGATCTCTGAGTGTTCTGTTCAGCTGCGCGTGCGATTTCTGAGTTTCCTGTTCAGCTGCGAGCGATCTCTGAGTGTTCTGTTCAGCTGCGAGTGATTTCTGAGTGTTCTGTTCAGCTGCGCGCGCGATCTCTGAGTGTTCTGTTCAGCTGCCCGCGCGATCTCTGAGTGTTCTGTTCAGCCGCGCGCGCGATCTCTGAGTGTTCTGTTCAGCTGCGAGCGATCTCTGAGTGTTCTGTTCAGCTGCGAGCGATTTCTGAGTGTTCTGTTCAGCTGCGAGCGATCTCTGAGTTTTCTGTTCAGCTGCGAGCGATTTCTGAGTGTTCTGTTCAGCTGCGAGCGATTTCTGAGTGTTCTGTTCAGCTGCGAGCGATGTCTGAGTGTTCTGTTCAGCTGCCCGCGCGATCTCTGAGTTTTCTGTTCAGCTGCGAGCGATCTCTGAGTGTTCTGTTCAGCTGCGAGCGATCTCTGAGTTTTCTGTTCAGCTGCGCGTGCAATCTCTGAGTGTTCTGTTCAGCTGCGAGCGATCTCTTGGTGTTCTGTTCAGCTGCGCGTGCGATCTCTGAGTGTTCTGTTCAGCTGCGCGTGCGATTTCTGAGTTTCCTGTTCAGCTGCGAGCGATCTCTGAGTGTTCTGTTCAGCTGCGAGCGATTTCTGAGTGTTCTGTTCAGCTGCCCGCGCGATCTCTGAGTGTTCTGTTCAGGCGCGCGCGCGATCTCTGAGTGTTCTGTTCAGCTGCGCGCGCGATCTCTGAGTGTTCTGTTCAGCTGCGAGCGATCTCTGAGTTTTCTCTTCAGCTGCGCGTGCGATCTCTGAGTGTTCTGTTCAGCTGCGCGCGCAATCTCTGAGTGTTCTGTTCAGCTGCGCACGATCTCTGAGTGTTCTGTTCAGCTGCGAGCGATCTCTGAGTTTTCTGTTCAGCTGCGAGCGATCTCTGAGTTTTCTGTTCAGCCGCGCGCGATCTCTGAGTTTTCTGTTCAGCTGCGCGTGATGTCTGAGTGTTCTGTTAAGCTGCGAGCGATCTCTGAGTGTTCTGTTCAGCTGCGAGCGATCTCTGAGTGTTCTGTTCAGCCGCGCGCGCGATCTCTGAGTGTTCTGTTCAGCTGCGAGCGATCTCTGAGTGTTCTGTTCTGCTGCGCGTGCGATCTCTGAGTGTTCTGTTCAGCTGCGAGCGATCTCTGAGTGTTCTGTTCAGCTGCGCGCGATCTCTGAGTGTTCTGTTCAGGCCCGCGCACGATCTCTGAGTGTTCTGTTCAGGCCCGCGCACGATCTCTGAGTGTTCTGTTCAGCTGCGAGCGATCTCTGAGTTTTCTCTTCAGCTGCGCGTGCGATCTCTGAGTGTTCTGTTCAGCCGCGCGCGCGATCTCTGAGTGTTCTGTTCAGCTGCGAGCGATCTCTGAGTGTTCTGTTCAGCTGCGCGTGCGATTTCTGAGTTTTCTGTTCAGCTGCGAGCGATCTCTGAGTGTTCTGTTCTGCTGCGCGTGCGATCTCTGAGTGTTCTGTTCAGCTGCGAGCGATCTCTGAGTGTTCTGTTCAGCTGCGAGCGATCTCTGAGTGTTCTGTTCAGCTGCGCGTGCGATCTCTGAGTGTTCTGTTCAGCTGCGAGCGATCTCTGAGTGTTCTGTTCAGCTGCGAGCGATCTCTGAGTGTTCTGTTCAGCTGCGCGCGCGATCTCTGAGTGTTCTGTTCTGCTGCGCGTGCGATTTCTGAGTGTTCTGTTCAGCTGCGAGCGATCTCTTGGTGTTCTGTTCAGCTGCGCGTGCGATCTCTGAGTGTTCTGTTCAGCTGCGAGAGATCTCTGAGTGTTCTGTTCAGCTGCGCGTGCGATTTCTGAGTTTCCTGTTCAGCTGCGCGCGCGATCTCTGAGTGTTCTGTTCAGCTGCGCGCGATTTCTGAGTTTTCTGTTCACCTGCGCGCACAATCTCTGAGTGTTCTGTTCAGCTGCGAGCGATCTCTGAGTGTTCTGTTCAGCTGCGTGCGATCTCTGAGTGTTCTGTTCAGCTGCGTGCGATCTCTGAGTGTTCTGTTCTGCTGCGCGTGCGATCTCTGGGTGTTCTGTTCAGCTGCGCACGATCTCTGTGTGTTCTGTTCAGCTGCGCTCGCGATCTGAGTGTTCTGTTCAGCCGCGGGCGCGATCTCTGAGTGTTCTGTTCAGCTGCGCGCGCGATCTCTGAGTGTTCTGTTCAGCTGCGCACGCGATCTCTGAGTGTCCTGTTCAGCTGCGCGCGCGATCTCTGAGTGTTCTGTTCAGCTGCGCGCAAACTCTGTGTGTTCTGTTCAGCTGCGCACGCGATCTCTGAGTGTTCTGTTCAGCCGCGCGCGATGTCTGAGTGTTCTGTTCAGCTGCGAGCGATCTCTTGGTGTTCTGTTCAGCTGCGCGTGCGATTTCTGAGTTTCCTGTTCAGCTGCGAGCGATCTCTGAGTGTTCTGTTCAGCTGCGAGCGATTTCTGAGTGTTCTGTTCAGCTGCGCGCGCGATCTCTGAGTGTTCTGTTCAGCTGCGCGCGATTTCTGAGTTTTCTGTTCAGCTGCCCGCGAGATCTCTGAGTGTTCTGTTCAGCTGCGAGCGATCTCTGAGTTTTCTGTTCAGCTGCGAGCGATCTCTGAGTTTTCTGTTCAGCTGCGCGCGCGATCTTTGAGTGTTCTGTTCTGCTGCGCGTGCGATCTCTGAGTGTTCTGTTCAGCTGCGCGCGCAATCTCTGAGTGTTCTGTTCAGCTGCGCACGATCTCTGAGTGTTCTGTTCAGCTGCGAGCGATCTCTGAGTTTTCTGTTCAGCTGCGAGCGATCTCTGAGTTTTCTGTTCAGCCGCGCGCGATCTCTGAGTTTTCTGTTCAGCTGCGCACGATCTCTGAGTGTTCTGTTAAGCTGCGAGCGATCTCTGAGTGTTCTGTTAAGCTGCGAGCGATCTCTGAGTGTTCTGTTCAGCTGCGCACGATCTCTGAGTGTTCTGTTCAGCTGCGCACGATCTCTGAGTGTTCTGTTAAGCTGCGCGCGATCTCTGAGTGTTCTGTTCAGCCGCGCGCGATCTCTGAGTGTTCTGTTCAGCTGCGCGCGATCTCTGAGTGTTCTGTTCTGCTGCGCGTGCGATCTCTGAGTGTTCTGTTCAGCCGCGGGCGCGATCTCTGAGTGTTCTGTTCAGCCGCGCGCGATCTCTGAGTGTTCTGTTCAGCTGCGCGCGATCTCTGAGTGTTCTTTTCAGCCGCGAGCAATCTCTGAGTTTTCTGTTCAGCCGCGCGCGCGATGTCTGAGTGTTCTGTTCAGCCGCGCGCGCGATCTCTGAGTGTTCTGTTCAGCTGCGAGCGATCTCTGAGTTTTCTGTTCAGCCGCGGGCGCGATCTCTGAGTGTTCTGTTCAGCCGCGCGATCTCTGAGTGTTCTGTTCAGCTGCGAGCGATCTCTGAGTTTTCTGTTCAGCTGCGAGCGATCTCTGAGTTTTCTGTTCAGCTGCGCGCGCGATCTCTGAGTGTTCTGTTCTGCTGCGCGTGCGATCTCTGAGTGTTCTGTTCAGCTGCGCGCGCAATCTCTGAGTGTTCTGTTCAGCTGCGCACGATCTCTGAGTGTTCTGTTCAGCTGCGAGCGATCTCTGAGTGTTCTGTTCAGCCGCGAGCGATCTCTTGGTGTTCTGTTCAGCTGCGCGTGCGATCTCTGAGTGTTCTGTTCAGCTGCGCGTGCGATTTCTGAGTTTCCTGTTCAGCTGCGAGCGATCTCTGAGTGTTCTATTCAGCTGCGAGTGATTTCTGAGTGTTCTGTTCAGCTGCGCGCGCGATCTCTGAGTGTTCTGTTTAGCTGCCCGCGCGATCTCTGAGTGTTCTGTTCAGGCGCGCGCGCGCGATCTCTGAGTGTTCTGTTCAGCTGCGCGCGCGATCTCTGAGTGTTCTGTTCAGCCGCGCGCGCGATCTCTGAGTGTTCTGTTCAGCTGCGAGCGATCTCTGAGTGTTCTGTTCAGCTGCGAGCGATTTCTGAGTGTTCTGTTCAGCTGCGAGCGATCTCTGAGTTTTCTGTTCAGCTGCGAGCGATTTCTGAGTGTTCTGTTCAGCTGCGAGCGATTTCTGAGTGTTCTGTTCAGCTGCGAGCGATGTCTGAGTGTTCTGTTCAGCTGCCCGCGCGATCTCTGAGTGTTCTGTTCAGCTGCGAGCGATCTCTGAGTGTTCTGTTCAGCTGCGAGCGATCTCTGAGTTTTCTGTTCAGCTGCGCGCGCAATCTCTGAGTGTTCTGTTCAGCTGCGAGCGATCTCTTGGTGTTCTGTTCAGCTGCGCGTGCGATCTCTGAGTGTTCTGTTCAGCTGCGCGTGCGATTTCTGAGTTTCCTGTTCAGCTGCGAGCGATCTCTGAGTGTTCTGTTCAGCTGCGAGCGATTTCTGAGTGTTCTGTTCAGCTGCCCGCGCGATCTCTGAGTGTTCTGTTCAGGCGCGCGCGCGATCTCTGAGTGTTCTGTTCAGCTGCGCGCGCGATCTCTGAGTGTTCTGTTCAGCCGCGCGCGCGATCTCTGAGTGTTCTGTTCAGCTGCGAGCGATCTCTGAGTGTTCTGTTCAGCTGCGAGCGATTTCTGAATTTTCTGTTCTGCTGCGCGTGCGATCTCTGAGTGTTCTGTTCAGCTGCGCGCGCAATCTCTGAGTGTTCTGTTCAGCTGCGCACGATCTCTGAGTGTTCTGTTCAGCTGCGAGCGATCTCTGAGTTTTCTGTTCAGCTGCGAGCGATCTCTGAGTTTTCTGTTCAGCCGCGCGCGATCTCTGAGTTTTCTGTTCAGCTGCGAGCGATCTCTGAGTTTTCTGTTCAGCCGCGCGCGATCTCTGAGTTTTCTGTTCAGCTGCGCACGATCTCTGAGTGTTCTGTTAAGCTGCGAGCGATCTCTGAGTGTTCTGTTAAGCTGCGAGCGATCTCTGAGTGTTCTGTTCAGCTGCGCACGATCTCTGAGTGTTCTGTTCAGCTGCGCACGATCTCTGAGTGTTCTGTTAAGCTGCGCGCGATCTCTGAGTGTTCTGTTCAGCCGCGCGCGATCTCTGAGAGTTCTGTTCAGCTGCGCGCGATCTCTGAGTGTTCTGTTCTGCTGCGCGTGCGATCTCTGAGTGTTCTGTTCAGCCGCGGGCGCGATCTCTGAGTGTTCTGTTCAGCCGCGCGCGATCTCTGAGTGTTCTGTTCAGCTGCGCGCGATCTCTGAGTGTTCTTTTCAGCCGCGAGCAATCTCTGAGTTTTCTGTTCAGCCGCGCGCGCGATGTCTGAGTGTTCTGTTCAGCCGCGCGCGCGATCTCTGAGTGTTCTGTTCAGCTGCGAGCGATCTCTGAGTTTTCTGTTCAGCTGCGCGCGCGATCTCTGAGTGTTCTGTTCTGCTGCGCGTGCGATCTCTGAGTGTTATGTTCAGCCGCGGGCGCGATCTCTGAGTGTTCTGTTCAGCCGCGCGATCTCTGAGTGTTCTGTTCAGCTGCGAGCGATCTCTGAGTTTTCTGTTCAGCTGCGAGCGATCTCTGAGTTTTCTGTTCAGCTGCGCGCGCGATCTCTGAGTGTTCTGTTCTGCTGCGCGTGCGATCTCTGAGTGTTCTGTTCAGCTGCGCGCGCAATCTCTGAGTGTTCTGTTCAGCTGCGCACGATCTCTGAGTGTTCTGTTCAGCTGCGAGCGATCTCTGAGTGTTCTGTTCAGCCGCGAGCGATCTCTTGGTGTTCTGTTCAGCTGCGCGTGCGATCTCTGAGTGTTCTGTTCAGCTGCGCGTGCGATTTCTGAGTTTCCTGTTCAGCTGCGAGCGATCTCTGAGTGTTCTGTTCAGCTGCGCGCGATCTCTGAGTGTTCTTTTCAGCCGCGAGCAATCTCTGAGTTTTCTGTTCAGCCGCGCGCGCGATGTCTGAGTGTTCTGTTCAGCCGCGCGCGCGATCTCTGAGTGTTCTGTTCAGCTGCGAGCGATCTCTGAGTTTTCTGTTCAGCTGCGCGCGCGATCTCTGAGTGTTCTGTTCTGCTGCGCGTGCGATCTCTGAGTGTTATGTTCAGCCGCGGGCGCGATCTCTGAGTGTTCTGTTCAGCCGCGCGATCTCTGAGTGTTCTGTTCAGCTGCGAGCGATCTCTGAGTTTTCTGTTCAGCTGCGAGCGATCTCTGAGTTTTCTGTTCAGCTGCGCGCGCGATCTCTGAGTGTTCTGTTCTGCTGCGCGTGCGATCTCTGAGTGTTCTGTTCAGCTGCGCGCGCAATCTCTGAGTGTTCTGTTCAGCTGCGCACGATCTCTGAGTGTTCTGTTCAGCTGCGAGCGATCTCTGAGTGTTCTGTTCAGCCGCGAGCGATCTCTTGGTGTTCTGTTCAGCTGCGCGTGCGATCTCTGAGTGTTCTGTTCAGCTGCGCGTGCGATTTCTGAGTTTCCTGTTCAGCTGCGAGCGATCTCTGAGTGTTCTGTTCAGCTGCGAGTGATTTCTGAGTGTTCTGTTCAGCTGCGCGCGCGATCTCTGAGTGTTCTGTTCAGCTGCCCGCGCGATCTCTGAGTGTTCTGTTCAGCCGCGCGCGCGATCTCTGAGTGTTCTGTTCAGCTGCGAGCGATCTCTGAGTGTTCTGTTCAGCTGCGAGCGATTTCTGAGTGTTCTGTTCAGCTGCGAGCGATCTCTGAGTTTTCTGTTCAGCTGCGAGCGATTTCTGAGTGTTCTGTTCAGCTGCGAGCGATTTCTGAGTGTTCTGTTCAGCTGCGAGCGATGTCTGAGTGTTCTGTTCAGCTGCCCGCGCGATCTCTGAGTTTTCTGTTCAGCTGCGAGCGATCTCTGAGTGTTCTGTTCAGCTGCGAGCGATCTCTGAGTTTTCTGTTCAGCTGCGCGTGCAATCTCTGAGTGTTCTGTTCAGCTGCGAGCGATCTCTTGGTGTTCTGTTCAGCTGCGCGTGCGATCTCTGAGTGTTCTGTTCAGCTGCGCGTGCGATTTCTGAGTTTCCTGTTCAGCTGCGAGCGATCTCTGAGTGTTCTGTTCAGCTGCGAGCGATTTCTGAGTGTTCTGTTCAGCTGCCCGCGCGATCTCTGAGTGTTCTGTTCAGGCGCGCGCGCGATCTCTGAGTGTTCTGTTCAGCTGCGCGCGCGATCTCTGAGTGTTCTGTTCAGCCGCGCGCGCGATCTCTGAGTGTTCTGTTCAGCTGCGAGCGATTTCTGAATTTTCTGTTCAGCTGCGCGCGCAATCTCTGAGTGTTCTGTTCAGCTGCCCGCGCGATCTCTGAGTGTTCTGTTCAGCTGCGAGCGATCTCTGAGTTTTCTGTTCAGCTGCGCGCGCAATCTCTGAGTGTTCTGTTCAGCCGCACGCGCGATCTCTGAGTGTTCTGTTCAGCTGCGCGCGATCTCTGAGTGTTCTGTTCAGCTGCGCGCGATCTCTGAGTGTTCTGTTCAGCTGCGCGCGATCTCTGAGTGTTCTGTTAAGCTGCGAGCGATCTCTGAGTGTTCTGTTCAGCTGCGAGCGATCTCTGAGTGTTCTGTTCAGCCGCGCGCGCGATCTCTGAGTGTTCTGTTCAGCTGCGAGCGATCTCTGAGTGTTCTGTTCTGCTGCGCGTGCGATCTCTGAGTGTTCTGTTCAGCTGCGAGCGATCTCTGAGTGTTCTGTTCAGCTGCGCGCGATCTCTGAGTGTTCTGTTCAGGCCCGCGCACGATCTCTGAGTGTTCTGTTCAGGCCCGCGCACGATCTCTGAGTGTTCTGTTCAGCTGCGAGCGATCTCTGAGTTTTCTCTTCAGCTGCGCGTGCGATCTCTGAGTGTTCTGTTCAGCCGCGCTCGCGATCTCTGAGTGTTCTGTTCAGCTGCGAGCGATCTCTGAGTGTTCTGTTCAGCTGCGCGTGCGATTTCTGAGTGTTCTGTTCAGCTGCGCGCGCAATCTCTGAGTGTTCTGTTCAGCTGCGCACGATCTCTGAGTGTTCTGTTCAGCTGCGAGCGATCTCTGAGTTTTCTGTTCAGCCGCGCGCGATCTCTGAGTTTTCTGTTCAGCTGCGCACGATCTCTGAGTGTTCTGTTAAGCTGCGAGCGATCTCTGAGTGTTCTGTTAAGCTGCGAGCGATCTCTGAGTGTTCTGTTCAGCTGCGCACGATCTCTGAGTGTTCTGTTCAGCTGCGCACGATCTCTGAGTGTTCTGTTAAGCTGCGCGCGATCTCTGAGTGTTCTGTTCAGCCGCGCGCGATCTCTGAGTGTTCTGTTCAGCTGCGCGCGATCTCTGAGTGTTCTGTTCTGCTGCGCGTGCGATCTCTGAGTGTTCTGTTCAGCCGCGGGCGCGATCTCTGAGTGTTCTGTTCAGCCGCGCGCGATCTCTGAGTGTTCTGTTCAGCTGCGCGCGATCTCTGAGTGTTCTTTTCAGCCGCGAGCAATCTCTGAGTTTTCTGTTCAGCCGCGCGCGCGATGTCTGAGTGTTCTGTTCAGCTGCGAGCGATCTCTGAGTTTTCTGTTCAGCTGCGAGCGATCTCTGAGTTTTCTGTTCAGCTGCGAGCGATCTCTGAGTTTTCTGTTCAGCTGCGAGCGATCTCTGAGTTTTCTGTTCAGCTGCGAGCGATCTCTGAGTTTTCTGTTCAGCTGCGCGCGCGATCTCTGAGTGTTCTGTTCTGCTGCGCGTGCGATCTCTGAGTGTTCTGTTCAGCTGCGCGCGCAATCTCTGAGTGTTCTGTTCAGCTGCGCACGATCTCTGAGTGTTCTGTTCAGCTGCGAGCGATCTCTGAGTGTTCTGTTCAGCCGCGAGCGATCTCTTGGTGTTCTGTTCAGCCGCGAGCGATCTCTTGGTGTTCTGTTCAGCTGCGCGTGCGATCTCTGAGTGTTCTGTTCAGCTGCGCGTGCGATTTCTGAGTTTCCTGTTCAGCTGCGAGCGATCTCTGAGTGTTCTGTTCAGCTGCGAGTGATTTCTGAGTGTTCTGTTCAGCTGCGCGCGCGATCTCTGAGTGTTCTGTTTAGCTGCCTGCGCGATCTCTGAGTGTTCTGTTCAGGCGCGCGCGCGCGATCTCTGAGTGTTCTGTTCAGCTGCGCGCGCGATCTCTGAGTGTTCTGTTCAGCCGCGCGCGCGATCTCTGAGTGTTCTGTTCAGCTGCGAGCGATCTCTGAGTGTTCTGTTCAGCTGCGAGCGATTTCTGAGTGTTCTGTTCAGCTGCGAGCGATCTCTGAGTTTTCTGTTCAGCTGCGAGCGATTTCTGAGTGTTCTGTTCAGCTGCGAGCGATTTCTGAGTGTTCTGTTCAGCTGCGAGCGATGTCTGAGTGTTCTGTTCAGCTGCCCGCGCGATCTCTGAGTGTTCTGTTCAGCTGCGAGCGATCTCTGAGTGTTCTGTTCAGCCGCGCGCGATCTCTGAGTGTTCTGTTCAGCTGCGAGCGATCTCTGAGTTTTCTGTTCAGCTGCGCGCGCAATCTCTGAGTGTTCTGTTCAGCTGCGAGCGATCTCTTGGTGTTCTGTTCAGCTGCGCGTGCGATCTCTGAGTGTTCTGTTCAGCTGCGCGTGCGATTTCTGAGTTTCCTGTTCAGCTGCGAGCGATCTCTGAGTGTTCTGTTCAGCTGCGAGCGATTTCTGAGTGTTCTGTTCAGCTGCCCGCGCGATCTCTGAGTGTTCTGTTCAGGCGCGCGCGCGATCTCTGAGTGTTCTGTTCAGCTGCGCGCGCGATCTCTGAGTGTTCTGTTCAGCCGCGCGCGCGATCTCTGAGTGTTCTGTTCAGCTGCGAGCGATCTCTGAGTGTTCTGTTCAGCTGCGAGCGATTTCTGAATTTTCTGTTCTGCTGCGCGTGCGATCTCTGAGTGTTCTGTTCAGCTGCGCGCGCAATCTCTGAGTGTTCTGTTCAGCTGCGCACGATCTCTGAGTGTTCTGTTCAGCTGCGAGCGATCTCTGAGTTTTCTGTTCAGCTGCGAGCGATCTCTGAGTTTTCTGTTCAGCCGCGCGCGATCTCTGAGTTTTCTGTTCAGCTGCGAGCGATCTCTGAGTTTTCTGTTCAGCCGCGCGCGATCTCTGAGTTTTCTGTTCAGCTGCGCACGATCTCTGAGTGTTCTGTTAAGCTGCGAGCGATCTCTGAGTGTTCTGTTAAGCTGCGAGCGATCTCTGAGTGTTCTGTTCAGCTGCGCACGATCTCTGAGTGTTCTGTTCAGCTGCGCACGATCTCTGAGTGTTCTGTTAAGCTGCGCGCGATCTCTGAGTGTTCTGTTCAGCCGCGCGCGATCTCTGAGAGTTCTGTTCAGCTGCGCGCGATCTCTGAGTGTTCTGTTCTGCTGCGCGTGCGATCTCTGAGTGTTCTGTTCAGCCGCGGGCGCGATCTCTGAGTGTTCTGTTCAGCCGCGCGCGATCTCTGAGTGTTCTGTTCAGCTGCGCGCGATCTCTGAGTGTTCTTTTCAGCCGCGAGCAATCTCTGAGTTTTCTGTTCAGCCACGCGCGCGATGTCTGAGTGTTCTGTTCAGCCGCGCGCGCGATCTCTGAGTGTTCTGTTCTGCTGCGCGTGCGATCTCTGAGTGTTATGTTCAGCCGCGGGCGCGATCTCTGAGTGTTCTGTTCAGCCGCGCGATCTCTGAGTGTTCTGTTCAGCTGCGAGCGATCTCTGAGTTTTCTGTTCAGCTGCGAGCGATCTCTGAGTTTTCTGTTCAGCTGCGCGCGCGATCTCTGAGTGTTCTGTTCTGCTGCGCGTGCGATCTCTGAGTGTTCTGTTCAGCTGCGCGCGCAATCTCTGAGTGTTCTGTTCAGCTGCGCACGATCTCTGAGTGTTCTGTTCAGCTGCGAGCGATCTCTGAGTGTTCTGTTCAGCCGCGAGCGATCTCTTGGTGTTCTGTTCAGCTGCGCGTGCGATCTCTGAGTGTTCTGTTCAGCTGCGCGTGCGATTTCTGAGTTTCCTGTTCAGCTGCGAGCGATCTCTGAGTGTTCTGTTCAGCTGCGAGTGATTTCTGAGTGTTCTGTTCAGCTGCGCGCGCGATCTCTGAGTGTTCTGTTCAGCTGCCCGCGCGATCTCTGAGTGTTCTGTTCAGGCGCGCGCGCGCGATCTCTGAGTGTTCTGTTCAGCTGCGCGCGCGATCTCTGAGTGTTCTGTTCAGCCGCGCGCGCGATCTCTGAGTGTTCTGTTCAGCTGCGAGCGATCTCTGAGTGTTCTGTTCAGCTGCGAGCGATTTCTGAGTGTTCTGTTCAGCTGCGAGCGATCTCTGAGTTTTCTGTTCAGCTGCGAGCGATTTCTGAGTGTT